>NW_028250133.1:0-87338 GCF_964263255.1 Lissotriton vulgaris
TAGGGGTCCCTTGTTTTTTAATGAGTAATTCTCATAGCCTGTCTATGAGGAGATTGTTTATCACCCTACATATCATTTGTTTGACTATGTTGTAGTGTGTCGCCAATTATTTCTTACATTTTACATTAATTACACTTGCCCATTCCTATGTATGTGTATCTTTGTTTGTGTATCTTTAGTCATCACTTCTGTCTAAACTACTATACTTGAAATTAACTGTGTTGCAGTGATCGGTGTTGGATCACTATTTCATGTGTCAACACTATGGCCAATCTAAAAGCTTTTGGCTTCACTGACGATGATTTTTTGTCTATGGTAGGGTCAACAATTAATTTTGACAATACAACCGTCGTACAGTCTGGTCCTAATGAGGAACTAATAAAATTGCTAGCTCTCAAAAAGAAAACGAAAAGGATTGAACTGCACGGACAGTTTATGTTACAATATCTACGTGCAGGTATCATACTCAGGGTCTGCAGATTAAAAACATACCTGGGCTGTTTGTTCACATTAAGGAGTTTCTAGAGAAGTGGTCCTTGATCGCAAATCAGTGTTTCAGGGATCTCATGATGCTTATAGTCGAGACAGCAAAAGAACTATTATTACAACTACTAAATGAAATTTTAGAGTTAGAAAACAAGATAAACGCCTCCTCAGCAATGGAAGATGCTAAAAAAGCACTTGAGGATTTGGAAAATGAACTCAATTCTTACAGTGACTATCTGATTAAGAGAAAGACCGATAAACTCCAGAAAGACATAAAATATTTCAGTAAAGAATAAACTTATCCCTATCTCGCAGACGGTTATTATAATCAGTCAGACACTAGTGGGTACGACATGCTGTCTTACCAACAACCTATAAGACCCTACCCTAAAAAGGTTACCACCTTTTCTGATTCATCTGACTCAGAGGGTGAAGGAATTATGACCTCATTTGATCAGAGAGGGAACAAATAGACCCCGCGACGGTTCAATCAATGGTATCGTCCTTTTTTAGGCAGACGCTACCAGAATAGAGGCAATTGGTGTCCGCCATATCAACCTCAGTTCCAATCACCGTTTCAACCTCAAGCACAATACCAACCGCATGCACAATATCAGACACAATACCGGGGCCATCAACAAGCAAACCAGAACCAGTACCTGGAAACAAGGAATGCTCGGTATTGGAGGCAATGAAGGACATTCCTATCTTTAACCTTAGTACACTCACACTCAATGAGGCAACATACTCCCTTCTGTCGAAAGGGTTATCTTTCGTACCACATGCAGGCCTTAAAAATTGGAATTATTTAATGACTTAATGTAATTTTTTAGGAAAATTCATCTAAAAAACATTTTTCCGTGATGAAGAAAATATTGCTCCGGAAAACAACAATCGGGCCTAGCTGTTAAATCTTCATTTACTCCAACAGTAGAACAAATTGCTCCTGAGATCAAAATATTTGAGCAGGTTGTGTACAATAAATTGCTACTTGCAACCAAATATGTGCCTAAGACTCCTCTCAACATCACCATGAGCGAACATGTAGCCCTTAGCACACTGAAGAAATCCCCTGGTATTATATTTAAAAGCTGTGATAAAGGGGGGGGCATTGCCATTATAGAGAAACAAACCTACACTGGCAAGGTTGAGGACATGCTAAGCGATGAGAGATTCTACACTAAACTTAAGAAGAACTCTACACAAAAGATAAAAGCTAAAATATGTAGATTGACAACCAAAGCATTATAAAAGGACGTTATCTGTGAGAAAGAGTTCCAGTACTTGAACATTGTCAATCCTAAACTAGCAAGTTTATATGGAATTCTAAAAGTACATAAGGACATCAACAACCCACCTTTGAGACCGATTGTCACCACTATCGGATCGATCACAGAACCTATCTAGAAATATTTGGACGCAATGTTACTCCGTCTATTCATAATATTCCTGGATATGTCAAAGATACCTGTCAGATCATTAATCTAATGGAAGGTGCTCCGTTTAATCAACACAGACAATGGCTAGTGCCGCTTGATGTTGAAAGTCTATATTCTAATATACCAGGCGATGGAGCCATTACAGCAGTTCAATGGTTCATAGACATGTACAATATAGAATGTGATAATAACTTTATCATTGACTGTCTAAGAAACATATTGGTGGAAAATGTTTTTGAATTTCAAGGAGAATTATACAGGCAAACAAAGGGAGTAAGTATGGGTGCATCTTGCGCCCCTACTATAGCAAACATCTATGTGGCCCATTTTGAAGAACAATATATATTCAATGAGGTGGCTTCATTTCATGAGTCAGTACTTCTTTGGACAAGATACATTGATGATATTGTTTTTATTTGGGATGATAATGAGGATACCCTGCAAGAATTCATTGCGTGGTTAGTCTATGAGATTTGAATCTAACATTCACCTCTCATGTCAGTAATGTCCACATTGAATTTTTGGATATATTAATCAAACACGAGTACAGTCAGTTATTTGTAGACCTATTTATCAAACCAACTGCGCGCAACAATTTTTTGCATTATGACAACTTTCACCCCACCAGACAAAAAAATAGCATCCCGTTTGGTCAGTTTCTCCGCTTGGGGCGAAACTGCACGAAACTAGATGACTATGACACCAAATCCATTGAAATGAAGAAAAAGTTCATTCATAGAGGCTACCCCATCGTCTAGTCCGCGAGGCATACAAACATTCTAGATTTTACGATCGACAACATATTCTTCAAGGCAATGATAAGACACATAATGATAATTTAGTCTTTGTAACTCGTCATTCAGTTTTGAATTAACAAATTAGACAAATTATAAGCACAAAGATTGTAGCAGCGGACCTTGCAATGCCGCACCTAAAACCCAGTTCCAACAGGTTTGTAAGATTCCCAGCTTGGGACCATCCATGCCGTTACTGTGAGGGGATGGAGGAAACCTTTCCAGGTTCGTAATTTTGGAACCAACAAATGACTGGGAGAAGGAAGCGATACGACTTCCCTTACCAGAATCTTAAAGCACCGGAGCGTGAGACGTCGCCAATAGGGGATTCCACACAACCCTTTTTGTGAGGTTTGTCGAAGATCCACGAACAATTCTAAGTGAAAATAAACACACCCGTACTCAAAACCACGGAACCAACAGGGCAATTGGGAAACATAACCATCAGGAATGAGAGACAATAACTTTTTTCACGAATTTGGAGGATCCGGGCGTGCGCTACCGGTGTAAACTTTAGTAGCCCTGAAGAAACTCCCTGGTAGGGAGTGAAACGCGTTGGCTGATTTTGTTATGAATTGCACAGTGACTGCTTTTAAAAGAATGAATAATAACAAATAAAGAACTTTTCTATATACTCAGTGACAACTCTTTTGGACTTTTTTCTGGTGCGCCCCCATAGAAAACTAAATAAAATTAGACAAATTGTCTGCTCTTGTTGGCATCTGTAAAATATTAACAACATAAAGGAAGAATACATACAGAGACCTATGTTTGCCTATCAAAAAAATCGAAACCTGAAAGATCTGATTGTTAGATCTTGTATGCCCGACAGGAAAAGAGAATTGATACAGCGAAGCATCAGTGGCATGGAACAAGTTACAGGAAACTATAGATGTGGTACATTGTCAAGGAGAGTAGTCTCGAAGTGTTCTCTTGCCACGACTTGCACAGGAACAGATGGTTACCTTTTTCCCAGCTCCACCTCTAGGAAACTCAGAGCCAGTTATGTAAAACTTAGCCCTCAAGAAACCCAAAGGGGGAAAGGGGAATTGGATAAAATATTAAACCAAGAAGAGACTGCTCTGGATCTGTTCTATTCAGCTTCTTCTGTAGACAATGTCTTTCTGTCTACCCATTGAAGTCCTAATGCACATAAGACAGGGAAAATTTAGTTCTCTTCCTACTCTAACAAATCTTCTCTAAATTGTTACCTTTTTTCGTACCTAACTATCCAGATTCTAGCGCTACTCTTCTTCTTGTCTTTTCTGTCTTCTTAAGTTCTACACTCGTACTTCTGGAGATTAAATCTGTAATATTGGTTTGATTAATTCTCTTTTAACATCTATAATCTCTCTACTGTAATTCTTACAATTATTCTTACCTCCTTTTTAAAGCACCTTATCTTATAATTTGCCTTGTAGAACTTGCTCTTGTAATTATGGTTCCTTTTGTTAACTTATCTTCTTTTATGTCTTTCAGGAATCTCCTGCAACTGCTGATATTGGTCTGGTAAGTATTAACTTAACTCTGTGCTCTCTCTCTCTCTCTAATTGAGGCCAGGTAGCCCTTGGCTGATCTTAATGATATTGCTCGCTTTGGTAATAGTCTTATTTGTAACTTTTCTTTATTAAATCTCTAGTACTCTTTAGCCTTTTACATTGTTCGTTAATAGACAGTATTCTAATGTATTCTTAGCCAAAAACTTGCATGCATGCACTTATCTGAGTTTTCTCTTTCTCCTTCTCACAAGGCTACTCGATATGCTGTGGGGCTCTCCGTGAATCTCAACGCGGTAAGTAGATACTCGAAACTTCTTCCTCTGTTATTCTCACCCAGGTCACGATTCTGGTTGCACCGGATTGTTTTAATTTCCTAAGTTAGGGGTTCTTTAAGATGAACTCAAACTCTAGGGCCAGGACGGAATTTGAATGGCATTCCGAAAAATCCAACCGCCTCCTTCACAGTATTTAGTGAAGTGCGCATTATACTCTGTGCGCGTGCTCCACCAAAGACCTTGCACCTGGAAAACAAACAGTGACTAGACCGCTAACTCGTTATTCGAGTCGGCTGCCATCTTGCAATTCCGCTCGTGAACCGCGGAGCTCCAGCAGCGGTTCCGAGTGGTTCTTTTCTGGTTATTTTGACAATGCTGATCCCCCAAGGCACAAACTGCGTGATTTTGTTTCGCTGAGACCCCAACAGTTCTAACAGTACCCCCCAACAAAGGGGATTCTTCCTCCCGGGGTTTAGTTGGAAATCTTTTGTGAAGGTTCCTCACCAATTGGGGAACATGGACATATGAAGCAATCTCCCACGACTGCTCCTCAGGACAGTACCCCTTCCAATCCACCAGATAATACAATTTTCCATTTACTTGTTTTGAGTCCAAGATTTCCTTCACTTCAAATTCCACTCCTGACTCTAACTGGATTGGTTTGGGTGGAGAGTTTTTTCATAGTTCCAAAGCTGCCTTCTTCGATAAAGAGACGTGAAATACTGGATGGATTGTCATTTTGACTTGTAATTTTCGGCGATAGGTTACCGGATTTATTTGTTTCTCTATTGGATAGGGCCCTATGAATCTAGGTAGGAACTTTCTATTGCCCTTCAATCTCAGTTCTTAGTACTTAACCAAACTTTGTCACCCTCTTTTAAAATAGGGCCCTCTCTTCTTCTTTTATCTGACTGAGTCTTATATTTTATCTTAGCCTGTTTTAGATTTTGAGAAGCATCTAGCTGAATTTCTTTAAGATGAGCAACTAAGTCCTTTACTGCTGGAACAGAAAGTTCAGTGTTTCTGATTGTAGAATTTGGGTGCTGGCCATAGTTGAAATAGAATGAGGAGTACCCAGTGGAAACATTCTTGGCATTATTGTATGCAAATTCTGCCGTCCACAAATAGTCAGACCAATTCCCACCTTGTTCCAACAGAAACAACCTCAAATACTGTTCTAATTCCTGGTTCACCCCCTCTGTCTGTCCGTCGGTCTCTGGGTGAAAACTGGTGGAATATCTTGCCTCTATACCCAACCCTTTCAAGAAGGCCTTCCAGAAATGGGACAAGAATTGCGACCCTCTATCAGAAAGGAGAACTTTTGGTATTCCATGTTTCCTGATGATATGAGTGCTAAAATGTTCCGCCAGCTGTTTAGAGGTTGGAACCCCTTTTAGGTTTAAAGTATTTTATTGCAGCATTGAAAGAAAAAGGCAACAATACAAACAAATAACCACAGGTGCCCCTCATGAAATAGTGCATACAGTTCATCACATACGTGAAAGCTGTTTGTGCAGTGTGATGGGCACGTCCTGTCCCAGAGTCTTATGGCTAGTGCACCTGTGGGTGGGACAAACCAAAAAGGAAAAGAAAAACGATGCCCCCCCAACCAACTGCCCCCCTCCCATCCCCCCCAATTCCCCCCCGCCCCCTGCACTGTGCTAACAATCTCCATCCATCCCTTCCCCCTAGCCATCATCCCAGGCAACTCAGGTGGGCGGGGCTGACAGGGACGTCAGCCGTAGCAATCTGAGGTATCTACGGCAAGTCATTTCTTTAAATTCTGATCGTAACAGTGTATGGAATGGAACCCCTTTTAAAGCTAGAAAGTGTGCCATCTTAGTAAACTCATCCACAACCACCCACACTGTATTAAAACCCTGACTGGAAGGTAAATCCACTATCAGATCCATAGTGATTGTGTGCCAAGGACCCGGAGGGGTGGGGATAGGTTGCAATAATCCTTTTGGGGCCTGCCGTTCAGATTTTCCCTGAGCGCAGATTTCGCATGTCTTCACGTAAGTTTCTATATCTGTGGTCATACGTGGCCACCAATAATGTCTTTTCACCAATTCTTTAGTTTTTCTTCACCTTTATGACCCGCCAACAGATTGTCATGGCATTCATGTAAAACCTGATGTTGCAACTCCTTGGTTGGTAAGTACAAAGCTCCTTGATGATAAGGTAGTTGGCCTCGGATTTCTCTTCCTTCATCTTCTTTGACCCATTCTAGTAGTTCATCTGGACTCATCTTTTGAGCAATCTGTTCTTCAATATTAACCAGTGTAGTAGCACAAATGATCTTCGAAGTTGGAACGATAACTTGATCTTGTTCCAAAGATTTCTTGTCATCCGTGTCTATCCTGGACAAGGCGTCAGCCTTTCCGTTCTGGGTTCCAGGACGATAAGTGATAACAAAATCATACTCTGCAAAATACAGAGACCACCTAAGTTGTCTTGGAGTTAAAGTTTTGGCTGATTTCAAAAATTTCAAATTCCTGTGGTCGGTAAAAACCGTCACTTGGTGTCTGGCTCCCATTAGGTAATGACGCCATTCTTTAAAGGCATCCTTAATTGTCAATAGTTCCTTATCCGTAATTGTATAGTTTTGTTCTGCTGATGTTAATTTTCCAGACCTGTATGCTACAGGATGCAGCTGCCCTGTTCTCTTGTGTCTTTGGGATAACACACCTCCAATAGGCTGATCTGGGGCATCAGTTTCCCCATAAAATGGCTCCGACGGATCCGCATGCAATAAGACTTGAGCTGAGGTGAAACTTTCTTTCAACAGTTTAAAAGCCTTCTCCGCTTCGTCTGTCCATTCAAATTTTACACCTTTTTCGAGCAATTTGGTAACTGGCAATAACTTCTTCGAGAATTCATCAATAAACATTCTATAAAAATTTGTAAAGCTTATAAAACTCTGCACCTCCTTCACAGAAGTGGGAGATTTTCAGTCCACCACAGCTTGAATCTTACGTTCATCCATAGTCATTCCAGTGGCGTAAAGAACACATCCTAGAAATTCTACCTTTGACATGTTAAAGGCACATTTTTCCAGCTTTACAAATAAACGATTCTCTCTGAGTTTTTGCAAAACTCCCCTTACTTTCTCTTGGTGTTCTTGTGTGTTTTTTGAATAAATCAGTATGTCATCCATGTAGACAATTGCGCACTGATCGATATATTCACTCAAGATGTCATTTATGAAGTGCTGGAAGGCTGCAGAAGCATTACAGAGGCCATAAGGCATGACCTGATATTCAAATAGACCAAACCTCGTCCTGAAGGCTATCTTCTATTCATCGCCTTCCTTCATCCTGATCAAATGATATGCCCCTCTCAAATCCAGTTTAGTGTACATTTGCGCACTCTTTACCTGATCCAATAAGACAGAAATAGGAGGAAGCGGATATCGATTCTTTTTGGTTATCTTGTTCATTGCGCAATAGTCAATATAGGTCCTTAGATTGCCGTCCTTCTTTGGCACAAAAAACAACGGTGAAGAAACTGGGGACTTTGACGGTCTGATGAAACCATTAGCCAAATACTTGTCCAAGTACTCCCTCAGATGCTGATGTTCTTTTTCCGTCAAGGCATAAACTCGACTGCAGGGTAGATTCGCACTGGCCTCTAATTCTATAGAAAAGTCATAGGTTCTATGAGGCAGTAATTGTTCTCGAGGGTGGCGGCGGGGATCGCCGTCCCCCGGCTAGCTGCCAGCCATCTCGCGTGCTCCGCCTGCGACGAGGCGCCGGAGTGTCCGTGTCCGTCACGGTGATCCCCAGCACTCCGCAAACGTCCTGGAAGGATCGGAGCTGGTGCAGAGCCCCATTCCAGCGAAAGATGAGTCGAAAGGGATGCCCCCACGAATACTGTGTGCCGCGTTCCCTCAAAAAGTCAGTTGCGATTTTAAAGGCCTTCCTTTTTTGCAGCGTTATTGCGGACAGATCCTGATACAGAGCCACTTGATGGTCTCGGAAACGTAAAGGTTGCTGCCGTCTGGCCTCACGGAGAATCCGCTCTTTCAGGGGGAAGTCCGGCAGGAAGGCCAAAATGTCCGGAGGAGGCGCCGAGGCCCTACGGGGTCGACCAACTCTATGTGCCCTGTCGATTCGGATCGGGAAGTCTTCAGATTCTCCCAGAATTTCACGAAACAGGGCCCCTAAGTAGGCGGCCACATCCTCACCCTCTTCACTGGATGGAACGCCTCGGACACGTATGTTGTTACGTCTATACCTGTTTTCAAGGTCCTCGGCATGGGCCTGTAGGTCAATCTGTTAATCTCTCAGCCTCAGGACCTCCTGCTGCAGGTGAGTGATTTCCTCATCTCTGGAGTGGCCAGCCGCCTCCACCATGTTCACTCTTTCTCCCAGGGAGTCAACCTCTCTCCGAACTTCTCGAACCTCCCCGGCCACCTCCTGTTTTAGGGCTTGGAAGTCCTCCCTCAAAGAGCTGAACAGTGACTCCAGAAAAGATCTAGTCACCGGGGGTTCCCCGCCTTCCGCGCCCCGAGAGCTGGTCGGGGGGGCTCGGGGCTGGCTGATTTCTGTCTTGCCTCGGGGCGCCTCTGACCAGCATGTCCGGCAAGGTCCGGTCTCCCTTCTTCGACCCTTTGGCATTCGACATCGCGGGGGAGGGGAATCACCAAGGCCCACGTGCTATTGCGAGGAAGGGGTCCGGGCCCGTACTGCAGTTCGTTAGAGGGTGGCAATTCTCACCTCACGCGGAATCTTTGGACTCCGGAGCGCCAATGCAGTCCTAATCCCGGTTAGGCGCCTTCAATTGCCTTGAGCGAAGGTTGCTCCACAGGGCCGGTGCGATCGGTCCACCCTCGTCCAAGATGGCAGTCCGCCTCGTCCTGGGGGACCAGCGTCGGCGCGGCGCAGTCTCGTCTCCTGGGCTATATGTGTGCTGCTCCTCTCCGACCAGGGCCTAGGTCGAGATCTTCCGGTAAAGAGAGAGCACAACGGGACAGTTCTCCCACTGGTCGTCGCACCACACCACATCCAGCGACTCCGTCTAGGCCTTCTCTCAGGGATCGCAGCACTCAACCTTCGCAGGCCCACTCGATTATAACGGGGCCGGAGGCCGGCCGAGCGGGTCGGTCCATGGCCGGGACCGGGGAAGGGTCAGGTCCTGCTGGCAGCGGAAGCGACTGTGAGTGTTCGAGGGGTTGGAATCACCCGGTAGTGGCGCAGGGCGGGGCTCGGGCCGGGCCATGTGGCTCAGGCCTCGCGGCCTACCTGATCCCCGGGCTTGCGTAGCTGCTTCCTGTCGGCTCCGCCTCTCCACTCTCCGCTAGTGCGGCTCCGCTCCCCGGGGGAAGGTCGTGTCCAGGCCACGTCGGGGTCTCACCGTCGGAGCACCCGTAAGCCGCTTGTCTACTCCGTGCTCCAAGCCTCCCTCGCCGGATCTCTGGGGGTCTGTGATCGAAGGGTCTCCGGCCCCTTGGCGGTTCCTCGGACGGCTCCGCTCCCCGGGGGAAGGTCGTGTCCAGGCCACGTCGGGGTCTCACCGTCGGAGCACCCGTAAGCCGCTTGTCTACTCCGTGCTCCAAGCCTCCCTCGCCGGATCTCTGGGGGTCTGTGATCGAAGGGTCTCCGGCCCCTTGGCGGTTCCTCGGACGGCTCTCGCCCTGGGCCAGTTCCCAAGCGGCACCGCCGCCGCAGCAGGGAAATTGAGGGCTGCGGACTGCTCTACACCACCGCGGGGTGCACTGGGTGCGTTTTCCGCTCGATCCGGGGGAGATCAGCCAGGGGTTCTAGGGGCTCGGGAGCTCACGGCAAGAGCGTCCTCTCAGCCCGCCATCTTGGCCACGCCCCTGGAACCCCTTTTAAAGCTAGAAAGTGTGCCATCTTAGTAAACTCATCCACAACCACCCACACTGTATTAAAACCCTGACTGGAAGGTAAATCCACTATCAGATCCATAGTGATTGTGTGCCAAGGACCCGGAGGGGTGGGGATAGGTTGCAATAATCCTTTTGGGGCCTGCCGTTCAGATTTTCCCTGAGCGCAGATTTCGCATGTCTTCACGTAAGTTTCTATATCTGTGGTCATACGTGGCCACCAATAATGTCTTTTCACCAATTCTTTAGTTTTTTTCTTCACCTTTATGACCCGCCAACAGATTGTCATGGCATTCATGTAAAACCTGATGTTGCAACTCCTTGGTTGGTAAGTACAAAGCTCCTTGATGATAAGGTAGTTGGCCTCGGATTTCTCTTCCTTCATCTTCTTTGACCCATTCTAGTAGTTCATCTGGACTCATCTTTTGAGCAATCTGTTCTTCAATATTAACCAGTGTAGTAGCACAAATGATCTTCGAAGTTGGAACGATAACTTGATCTTGTTCCAAAGATTTCTTGTCATCCGTGTCTATCCTGGAAAAGGCGTCAGCCTTTCCGTTCTGGGTTCCAGGACGATAAGTGATAACAAAATCATACTCTGCAAAATACAGAGACCACCTAAGTTGTCTTGGAGTTAAAGTTTTGGCTGATTTCAAAAATTTCAAATTCCTAGAAGACACCTCAGAGCTCCAATTGGCCATGGAAAAGATGCAAAAAGTCACCAAACTCCTGCATGACAAGCTGGACGACCAGGAAGGGCGTTCACGCCGAAACAACGTACGTATCCTTGGGCTTCCAGAGACGGAGGGGGGCCATGGACCTCTATGTTGAAGACCTCATTAAGAACAAGCTCCAGCCCAAGGGCCTGTCGCACTTCTTTTCGGTGGAGAGGGCACACAGAGTCCCGGGGGGCCCACCCAAGACAGGGGCGGCTCCGAGACCGGTGCTAGCCCGGCTCTTCAACTTCAGGGACAGGGACGCAATATTGCAGGCGGCGAGGAATTCACCACCAGTGCGGATTCAAAATGCCACCTTAGCGTTCTTCCCGGACTACACGGCAGAGGTGGCCAGGCGACGCAAGTCCTTCACGGAGGTTAAGAAAGCACTGCGCGACAGAGAACTGCCGTATTCCATGATGTTCCCAGCTAAACTGCGGATAGTGGCCGAGGGGAAGACCTGGTTTTTTGACACGCCAGAGGTGGCTCAAGAATGGCTGGAGGGCTGGCGACCAGCGGGGCGACGACAACGCTCACAGCAAGACCAGCAGCGACACCGTGCTGACCAGACACCGCCCAGTCAGTCCTCCCACCGACCACACCAGAGAGGCGAAACAGAAATAGAATCGGACCTTGAGAGAGATCCACTGGACTCTGGACAAGTGGCTCCGGTGTGACATTTAACTGCTTTATTTTTCAAGACTGTGTGGGCCGCGAGACCGTGGCTCGGACGTAGCTGAGTAGGGTGGGCACAGGCAGTGCCCGGAGGGGACTCACCGACCCTACGAGCAAGTAAGATGTATAGGGGAGGGCTGAAGCACTCTGCACAGTTGGGGAAGCGGGCGGGAGTTTGTCCGTGGAGCAGGGTAGCAGGGAGGGGGGATGGGTTTGAAGTTTATTTGTTGAAATGTTTACTCTTGTTTGTAGTCATCGTTCACCACCTACACAGCAGTATCACCCTGACATTAGCACGTCTCCTACACAGCACGACACTAGTCGACGCATGGGCTATGCCGCAGCACACGTTGTGTGCAAGACTCCTTCATCAGCCTAATGGCCAGGCCACCTAATCACACGCCCGCCGAAGGCCCCTCCACGGCCGGGAGGATTCCCCCACTGCGCATACTGACATGGAATGTCCGGGGCCTGGGTGACAAAATCAAGAGAGGCTTGGTCCTTCAAGCCGTAAAGCGGCAAAACCCGGATGTGGTCCTCCTACAGGAAACCCACCTCACGGGATCCACCTGCAAAGCCCTAGACAGACGTGGGTACACAATGGTAGTCCACGCCGACTTCACTACTGGCTCCAGGGGTACGGGCATACTGGTGAGAAGATCTTCCCCCCTTATGGTATCCAGCCACGTGGCAGACGACCAGGGTCGCTATGCCGCAATCCACGGCCAGTGGGAGGGCAGGGCCCTGAATGTGATTTCAGTATATATTCCCCCAGCCCTACACTCGGTGGCCTTACCAGCACTAGGCAAATTCCTTCTTGGTCTCCCTGATGGCGACATGATTGTTGGGGGGGACTTTAACGCAGTCATGGATCCACTTAAGGACACTTTCCCCACCAGAACCAGACCGCGAGGTACTACACCACTGTCAGACTTTGCGGAAGCCCTAGGCCTTGTAGACCTCGGGCGGGAACTACACACAGAGGCCACCCACTACACTTACTACTCAGCGGTACATAACAGCTTATCTCATATAGACTACTTCATGACACTGGGTTTGGGACTGGATATGGTGGAGAGGGTGGACACACTACCCAGGGGGGTCTCGGATCACTCTCCAATCGTCCTATCGCTGACCACCGGAGGGAAACGGAATGCCCGATTATACCCAATCTACCCCAATTTCCTGAAAATCCCCAAGATTCGAAAGAAACTCAAACTGGCGACGTCACTGTATTTTGCTGAGAACACGGGCACAGTAGAGTCGCCCTCCATCCTATGGGAGGCGTACAAAACTGTCCTCAGGGGGGCGGCCATTGCGGCGATCACGGGACACAAACGGGACTCACGGAAGGAACTCACGGACCTGGAACTTGCACTAGATACGGCCAATAACGCTCATATGACAGACCCCTCCCCGACCGCGACACACACACTCATGCTCCGGCAACAACAATACCTAGCCCACCTCAAAACGACAGAGAAGGGATACATCGCGAACACTCGACATAGGATCTATGATGTGGGCGACAAAGCGGGACGTATGCTAGCGTGGCTGGACAAGAGAGGGAATGGAGTGAGGGGTATCCATAGGCTCAACACGGAGGATGGGCGGACACTGGTACACCCGGAAGACATAGTAGGCGAACTAGCTCGACACTATCAGGAAATCTATACACCGGGACGGAGGGTCACACGACAAATGGCAACGGCAACGCTCGCAGACATTACCATCCCCAGCATTACACAAGAAGATAGTGACGCCCTAGAACTAGACCCGACGGGGGAATAAATCCAGCTAGCGATCATGGCGTTACAGTCAGGTAAAGCACTGGGCCCTAATGGGATACCGGTAGAGTGGTATAAGTCCGTGGCTGCAGACCTCAGTGCCCCATTGCTGGCCATGTATTTGGAGAGTAGGGACAGACTAGAGCTGCCACTGGATCAACGCACAGCAACGATTGTAGCAATACCCAAGCCCGGAAAACCACCGACAGAATGCACCTCATACCGCCCGATATCATTACTAAACATCGAGGCCAAAATACTAGCTAAACTTCTGGCTACCCGATTGCTGCCCCATCTCAGTACTCTAATCCACCCTGACCAGTCGGGCTTCATGCCCCACCGGAGCACGGCGTTGAATCTTAGACGAGTCCACGGAGTGTTGGCCCGTGCACACCTCCTCACGGAACAGGCGGTAATCCTCTCCCTCGACGCCAAAATGGCGTTCGACTTAGTAGAATGGGAATACCTCTTCATGGTACTGGAACGCATGGGTTTTGGGCCAAAATACATACGATGGATACGGCTGCTTTACACAAAACCCGTGGCACAAGTGGTGGCCAATGGCCACACGTCGCCGAGATTCCCACTGGGCAGGGGGACCAGACAAGGCTGCCCCCTGTCCCCCCTGCTCTTCGCGCTCGTACTTGAACCCTTGGCCATCCAAATCAGATCGACACCTCTATTTGCGGGCATCAGATGGGAGGAGGGGTGGGAGGACAAAGTCTCGCTATACGCGGACGATATGCTCATATACATGACCGCGCCCGAGACCGGCATCCCAGCCCTACTAGACCTTTGTGACACGCATGGGCGCACATCGGGTTACACACTCAACTGGTCGAAATCCACCATATACACTTTAAAAGGCCCAGAGCCAAGACTGCAGGGGAACTGTCCAATGCTTAAGACATCGGCCTCTTTCAAGTACCTAGGTATTGTTATCGCGAGCGGGGAAGCAGACTTTTTCGTGAACAACCTAAAACCACCCATGGATCGCCTGCGAGCGGATGTTAGGCACTGGGCGGCCCTCCCCCTGACCCTACTGGGCAGGGCGGCATTGTACAAGATGATGGCCCTCCCCAGACTCCTTTACGTACTGGAAAATACTCCTCACCTGGTACCACAGCGTTACTTCCAACAGATTGTGGCACTGGTCACGGTCCTGCTCTGGGACACAGGCCCGGCGCGCATAGCATATGACAAGCTGGTAAAGAGCTGGTACGAGGGTGGCATAGCGCTCCCCAACATCCAGCTATATTACTGGGCGGCCCAACTCAAGATTATAAACTACTGGATCCACGCCCCGAAGGACGACCCGGCCTACCGGGCAGACTGGTCGCAACTTGGGACGGACTGTATGCTGTCCGTGCTGTACAACAAGTCGCAACTAAAGGACCTGATCGGTCCGACCAAGCACACGGCGGCGCTGTGGCACATGGCGCAGGCCCGTCTGGGGTGGGCAGGCCGACTCACTAAAATGACGCCCTTGTGGGACACGAAAGCGTTGGGGAACCTGAGAGACTGTAAGGGGTTTGAGCGGTGGGACTCAATAGGCATCTCTACGATAGGAGACCTCTGGGACAATGACTCAGTATTACCATTTCCACACTTGCAACAGCAATACAACCTCGGACCCACAGAAACGTTTAGGTATGTCCAGATTAGGCATGCATTACTACAGGCAATCCCTGCCGGCACCACATTACCAGACTCCTCTCCTTTGGAAGATAGATTACTAACCGATTTCATGCTCCAAAGCGCCACCTCCCTTACATACAAAAAGCTGATCAACAATCTCAAAGACCCGACACTAAAGCTCAAAGGGAAATGGGAGGAGGAACTAGGTGAGACAGACGAATTTGAATGGAATGAGGCCCTGACCTCCCCGAAAGAGGTGGGAATCTCTAGTAAGCTCAGACTGGTACAGCTTAAAATCTTACACCGTATCTATTACACCAGGACACTGCTGCACAAAATACAAAGACGATTTAGAAAAGGGGGTAGTGATGAACAGAGTGTCTGAGTTAAACAGACCACTCTTACCCAGTCCAAAGATCAGGGCTTGATCCATCACCGTTATTTATCTCACTGCCCCATCCCAGCTCAGAACCTGGCTATATGCAAATCAGTCTGTCCCTGGCCCAGTGCATCATGGGAACAGGGCAGACTAAACTACCAAGCCAATTCTTCACCAGAAAGGAGACAAGCTACCGGGGACCGGTTTCGGGCATTTCAGCCTTCTTCGGCCCGGCTTGCTTGAATCCTGATGGAGCAGTGAGAAAGGGACTCATGTCTGAGTATACCCTGCCACACCTATAGTGGCCAAAAACGATTTAGAAAAGGGGGTAGTGATGAACAGAGTGTCTGAGTTAAACAGACCACTCTTACCCAGTCCAAAGATCAGGGCTTGCTCCATCACCGTTATTTATCTCACTGCCCCATCCCAGCTCAGAACCTGGCTATATGCAAATCAGTCTGTCCCTGGCCCAGTGCATCATGGGAACAGGGCAGACTAAACTACCAAGCCAATTCTTCACCAGAGAGGAGACAAGCTACCGGGGACCGGTTTCTGGCATTTCAGCCTTCTTCGGCCCGGCTTGCTTGAATCCTGATGGAGCAGTGAGAAAGGGACTCATGTCTGAGTATACCCTGCCACACCTATAGTGGCCAAAAACGATTTAGAAAAGGGGGTAGTGATGAACAGAGTGTCTGAGTTAAACAGACCACTCTTACCCAGTCCAAAGATCAGGGCTTGATCCATCACCGTTATTTATCTCACTGCCCCATCCCAGCTCAGAACCTGGCTATATGCAAATCAGTCTGTCCCTGGCCCAGTGCATCATGGGAACAGGGCAGACTAAACTACCAAGCCAATTCTTCACCAGAAAGGAGACAAGCTACCGGGGACCGGTTTCTGGCATTTCAGCCTTCTTCGGCCCGGCTTGCTTGAATCCTGATGGAGCAGTGAGAAAGGGACTCATGTCTGAGTATACCCTGCCACACCTATAGTGGCCAAAAACGATTTAGAAAAGGGGGTAGTGATGAACAGAGTGTCTGAGTTAAACAGACCACTCTTACCCAGTCCAAAGATCAGGGCTTGATCCATCACCGTTATTTATCTCACTGCCCCATCCCAGCTCAGAACCTGGCTATATGCAAATCAGTCTGTCCCTGGCCCAGTGCATCATGGGAACAGGGCAGACTAAACTACCAAGCCAATTCTTCACCAGAAAGGAGACAAGCTACCGGGGACTGGTTTCTGGCATTTCAGCCTTCTTCGGCCCGGCTTGCTTGAATCCTGATGGAGCAGTGAGAAAGGGACTCATGTCTGAGTATACCCTGCCACACCTATAGTGGCCAAAAACGATTTAGAAAAGGGGGTAGTGATGAACAGAGTGTCTGAGTTAAACAGACCACTCTTACCCAGTCCAAAGATCAGGGCTTGATCCATCACCGTTATTTATCTCACTGCCCCATCCCAGCTCAGAACCTGGCTATATGCAAATCAGTCTGTCCCTGGCCCAGTGCATCATGGGAACAGGGCAGACTAAACTACCAAGCCAATTCTTCACCAGAAAGGAAACAAGCTACCGGGGACCGGTTTCTGGCATTTCAGCCTTCTTCGGCCCGGCTTGCTTGAATCCTGATGGAGCAGTGAGAAAGGGACTCATGTCTGAGTATACCCTGCCACACCTATAGTGGCCAAAAACGATTTAGAAAAGGGGGTAGTGATGAACAGAGTGTCTGAGTTAAACAGACCACTCTTACCCAGTCCAAAGATCAGGGCTTGATCCATCACCGTTATTTATCTCACTGCCCCATCCCAGCTCAGAACCTGGCTATATGCAAATCAGTCTGTCCCTGGCCCAGTGCATCATGGGAACAGGGCAGACTAAACTACCAAGCCAATTCTTCACCAGAAAGGAGACAAGCTACCGGGGACCGGTTTCTGGCATTTCAGCCTTCTTCGGCCCGGCTTGCTTGAATCCTGATGGAGCAGTGAGAAAGGGACTCATGTCTGAGTATACCCTGCCACACCTATAGTGGCCAAAAACGATTTAGAAAAGGGGGTAGTGATGAACAGAGTGTCTGAGTTAAACAGACCACTCTTACCCAGTCCAAAGATCAGGGCTTGATCCATCACCGTTATTTATCTCACTGCCCCATCCCAGCTCAGAACCTGGCTATATGCAAATCAGTCTGTCCCTGGCCCAGTGCATCATGGGAACAGGGCAGACTAAACTACCAAGCCAATTCTTCACCAGAAAGGAGACAAGCTACCGGGGACCGGTTTCTGGCATTTCAGCCTTCTTCGGCCCGGCTTGCTTGAATCCTGATGGAGCAGTGAGAAAGGGACTCATGTCTGAGTATACCCTGCACTGGGACAGGAACAGACTAATTTGCATACAGCCAGGTTCTGAAACTGGGATGGTGCAGTGAGCTAAAAAACGGTGTTGGATCTAGCCCTGATCTCTTGACTGGGTGAGAGTATTCTGTTTAATTCAGAGACTCTGTCCCTCACCACCCCTTGTTGTAAATTTTTTTGTCCACCCTAAGCGTGGAAGGGTATACTCAGATGTGAGTCCCTTGCTCATTGCACCATCAGGATTCAAGCAAGCCGGGCCGAAGACGGCTGAAATGCCAGAAACCGGTCCCCGGTAGCTTGTTTCCTTCCCAGTGTAAGAATTGGCTTTTGTAGTTTGGTTTGCCCTGTTCCCATCATGCACTGGGACAGGAACAGACTAATTTGCATACAGCCAGGTTCTGAAACTGGGATGGTGCAGTGAGCTAAAAAACGGTGTTGGATCTAGCCCTGATCTCTTGACTGGGTGAGAGTATTCTGTTTAATTCAGAGACTCTGTCCCTCACCACCCCTTGTTGTAAATTTTTTTGTCCACCCTAAGCGTGGAAGGGTATACTCAGATGTGAGTCCCTTGCTCATTGCACCATCAGGATTCAAGCAAGCCGGGCCGAAGACGGCTGAAATGCCAGAAACCGGTCCCCGGTAGCTTGTTTCCTTCCCAGTGTAAGAATTGGCTTTTGTAGTTTGGTTTGCCCTGTTCCCATCATGCACTGGGACAGGAACAGACTAATTTGCATACAGCCAGGTTCTGAAACTGGGATGGTGCAGTGAGCTAAAAAATGGTGTTGGATCTAGCCCTGATCTCTTGACTGGGTGAGAGTATTCTGTTTAATTCAGAGACTCTGTCCCTCACCACCCCTTGGCACAAAATACAAAGAGCACCACACCCCTTCTGTTTGCGAGGCTGCGGGGAGGAAGGGACACTGTTCCACATGCTATGGGAATGCCCGCAAATACGCGAATTCTGGAGACAGGTGCTCCGATCCATCTCCCAGGCCCTCAAACTTTCCATTCTACCCGAACCACGTAAATGCCTTCTAAACATCTGGGACCCAAATGACCTGGGTAGATATGAACTGATTTGGGCGTCACTGGCATTAACAGTAGCTAAACGGGATATAGCACAGAAATGGGGGGCGCCGGAAGTGCCCACCGCCAGTAGATGGGCTAAAAACATGGACATCCTAATGGTGACAAAGAGAGCGGTTTATGTGCTTCGAGCGGCGCCCCGGAAATGGAACAAAGTATGGGCGGCATGGAACATGTACAGAGGGGAACTTTGTGAGCCCTTGCCAGAGGGAGAGGAATCAGACTCCGAAGGGGAGGAGGAGTAACTGAACAGTTGCGGGGAGAAGGCCTAGGACATATGACACGGCTGCATGGGCGGCAATGACCTGGCCATTTAATGCACTACGAATAGCAGCGCAGGATATTACGAACTGTGGGAGACGTCCAAGGGATACGATGACACATGGTTGGGGGGGTATGTTGGGAAGTTTGTTCTTAAGGGTTAATTGGAAGGAGATGTAGCCATCACTGAAGTTGAGGGAGGGGTTATCGAGGGTACGCACTCTACGACCAAATGTCATATATTGAAAGCTTAGGCGAGACCCATGATACAGCAGAAACTATGTCTTAATTACGAGAATGTAGCCAGTAAGTTATTGCACAGATAAATTGTACGAAATGCAAGATTACCAATTGGATGTATGCAATTGTTTAACCACTATTCCTTCCTAACAATAAAGTTTAAAAAAAAAAAAAAAAAATTCAAATTCCTGTGGTCGGTAAAAACCGTCACTTGGTGTCTGGCTCCCATTAGGTAATGACGCCATTCTTTAAAGGCATCCTTAATTGTCAATAGTTCCTTATCCTTAATTATATCGTTTTGTTCTGCTGATGTTAATTTTCTAGACCTGTATGCTACAGGATGCAGCTGCCCTGTTCTCTTGTGTCTTTGGGATAACACACCTCCAATAGGCTGATCTGGGGCATCAGTTTCCCCATAAAATGGCTCCGACGGATCCGCATGCAATAAGACTTGAGCTGAGGTGAAACTTTCTTTCAACAGTTTAAAAGCCTTCTCCGCTTCGTCTGTCCATTCAAATTTTACACCTTTTTCGAGCAATTTGGTAACTGGCAATACCTTCTTCGAGAATTCATCAATAAACATTCTATAAAAATTTGCAAAGCTTATAAAACTCTGCACCTCCTTCACAGAAGTGGGAGATTTTCAGTCCACCACAGCTTGGATCTTACGTTCATCCATAGTCATTCCAGTGGAGTAAAGAACACATCCTAGAAATTCTACCTTTGACATGTTAAAGGCACATTTTTCCAGCTTTACAAATAAACAATTCTCTCTGAGTTTTTGCAAAACTCCCCTTACTTTCTCTTGGTGTTCTTGTGTGTTTTTTGAATAAATTAGTATGTCATCCATGTAGACAATTGCGCACTGATCGATATATTCACTCAAGATGTCATTTATGAAGTGCTGGAAGGCTGCAGAAGCATTACAGAGGCCATAAGGCATGACCTGATATTCAAATAGACCAAACCTCGTCCTGAAGGCTATCTTCTATTCATCGCCTTCCTTCATCCTGATCAAATGATATGCCCCTCTCAAATCCAGTTTAGTGTACATTTGCGCACTCTTTACCTGATCCAATAGGACAGAAATAAGAGGAAGCGGATATCGATTCTTTTTGGTTATCTTGTTGATTGCGCGATAGTCAATATAGGTCCTTAGATGGCCGTCCTTCTTTGGCACAAAAAACAACGGTGAAGAAACTGGGGACTTGGACGGTCTGATGAAACCATTAGCCAAATACTTGTCCAAGTACTCCCTCAGATGCTGATGTTCTTTTTCCGTCAAGGCATAAACTCGACTGCAGGGTAGATTCGCACTGGCCTCTAATTCTATAGAAAAGTCATAGGTTCTATGAGGCAGTAATTGTTCTGCTTCTTTTTTGTTAAAAACATACTCGAAATCACGGTATTCTAGAGGTATCTCTTGTGAATTGATCACACATATAGAAGCTCCGTTCATGTACGAAGAATGGGCAGGGTTTTCTCTGTAGTCTTTCTCTTCCTTTCCTAGACAATTTTCCTGACAATAAATTCAATTCATCGTGATTGTCCTTGTGCCCCAATCTATGGTGGGATTATGTTTGGTTAGCCAAGGTAACCCCAGAATGAGCTTAAATTGTGGTGCATCAATCAAGTTAAATTGAATAACTTCGGTATGTCCATCCCTGGAGGTTAATTGCACAGGCTCAGTATGACTTGTAATTGGTCCTGACGAGAGATTTGGGCTATCCACAGCCCCACTGATTCGCTCTTGGACTTAGGTATTGCTGTCAGACCAACCTTTGCTGCATACTTAATGTCACAAAAGTTCCCGGTTGCCCCGGAGTCCACCATCACGGATACTTATGGTGAAGATTGTTTGGCGAAACTTGATTTCCATAGATTGAACCAAATGAGGTAACGAGGACTGAAGCGTGTTTGCCAACTGATGTTCTTTCGGAGTTGATTCCTGATTAGCATCCATCAATCCAACTCCTCCTACCGGTGGTGCTACTAGTTTTCCTTCGGCTTGAATTGAGTTTTGGGCTTTTTTGGACAACCTCTTACAAAGTGTCCGTTTGAACCGCAATACATACATAAATTGCCAGCTCTCCTCCGCTCTTTCTCTTCCTTAGTCAGTGGCCCGCGATTTGTCCCTATTTGCATAGGCTCCGGATTTGGTCGTCCTTCTACTGATCTACTATAATCTGATCGAGTCCGATCAAATCTGGGCACCACTGGTCTAAAGTCCTTCTTCTTCTCACCCTTCCGTTCTCCTTGCCGAAAATCAATCTCGAGCACCAAATCCACCAATTCTGATATTTCTGTGGGTCGGTTAGGAATCTGTGCTAGTACATCCTTCAACTCATCACGTAATCCTCAGTAAAAGACTGCGTCTCTCTTGCTTTCAGGCCCGTTTGTTTCCACAACCAATTTATTAAACTGGGCTAGATAAGCCACTAATTCCCGATTACCTTGTCTTAATTCCAATACATCGTTGTCGACAGCTTGGGAAATCCTCCTTCTGTCGAAAATCCTCGGAAACTCCTTCTTAAACTCATCAAAATTCAGCAAGATTGGGTCGTTCCTCGAGACCAAGGGCATAGACCATGCAGCGGCGTCACCACTTAAATAAGACAATGCAAATGCTACTCTTGACTGCGCATCTGGGAACATCGAAGGGCGGCACATGAAGTGGAGGGAACATTGGGTGAGGAATATTTGGGCCTTCTGAGGATCACCACTAAATCGCTCGGGAGGGGCCAGTGGGATTACCGGGGATAGAGAGTGAATTACTTGAGTGGTTATTCTGCTTTGACCCTCAGCTGAAGTTCCTACATCTTCTCTTCCCACACTAAAAGGTTGTCCTACTCTTTGTGCTAACTCTGCGGTTTCTTTCCTAGACTTTACAACTTCTTGTTTAAGATTCTGATTCTCCTCTCTCACTGCAATTAATTATTTTTGAATGGCCTCCAGCACATTTCCTAAGGTCTGTAGATTAATCCCCTCAGCCATCCTGTTCGGGTGCAATAAACTTTCGTTGGCACTTCATTCTGCCAAGGAGAGTAGTCTTGAAGTGTTCTCTTACCACAACTTGCACAGGAACAGATGGTTGCCTTTTTCCCAGCTCCACCTCTAGGATACTCAAAGCCAGTTATGTAAAACTTGACCCTCAGGAAACCCAAAGGGGGAAAGGGGAATTGGATAAAATAATAAACCAAGAAGAGACTGCTCTGGATTTGTTCTATTCAGCTTCTTCTGTAGACAATGTCTCTCTGTCTACCCATTGAAGTCCTAATGCACATAAGACAGGGAAAATGTAGTTTTTTTCCTACTCTAACAAATCTTCTCTAGATCGTAACCTTTTTTAGGTTTTGCCTCGCCAAAAAGATGCGCTCTGCACATCTTTTTCGCGCAGGCGAAAACCTGATGAGAACTGTAGTGTGCTTTGGGTCGGCCCTCGTCATTCATTGGCTGGCTCCGTAAATGGAGCCTAGCCATTGGATGAGGGGCCTGTCCGTCAATGCCGGACCAGACACCCTTTCCTGCTTGCGTGAGTGCTTTGCCGTCCGTGTCCCCTCCCGCCCCCCCGTAGAGACTTCCGGGACCAGCCCTACTGGCACTGCCTGATTGTGCCATGAACCAGTACGACCCTGGACACATGATTGCAGGAGCAACAACTTTTTTTTAACACTAACGCCCAATAACTGAAGAAAGGACTGCGTGTGTCAGCTGGTTCTCTAGAGTTGCCATGCGCGAGCTGGCCATCAGGAGCAACCACCGCTGCTGAAAACATTCACCCCGGCTCCAGCCGGATCTGGAGGTTAATCCTCCCAGAACCCGGGGCAGAGCAAGGCCAGCCAAGAAAAAGACAAACCGAGCCAGGAGAAGTCCGGCCAGCGACGTCACCAGCTGGCAAGGCTATGGCGCCGGGAGAACATGGCTGCGAGAGACCAGGGGCATTGGGAGACACAAGCTAAAACTCCGGAGGGCTGCAACAGAACGGACGTGAGTCACACACCCAGTTTCTGCCCCCGAGCACGGGGACCCGTTCAGAAGGGCGAATTTCCCGCTGGAGAAGCGGCCGGCACCGCACCCCCTTTGTAAACCGCAAAGAAGGCTGGGAGGACTTACCCGGCATACAGAAAAAGAATGCAGCCCGGATCCAAACCTCCGTATAGGAGTTGGGTTGTAGCACGAGGAGCAGCAGGACAAAGAGATCAGCAATGGCGGCAAGAACAGCTGGCTTCCCTTTCACGCTTTACTTTCCTTCCGACGGCGATGGTCGAGTGGCGCGGGGAGGGGAGGCAGCGCGACCGGAGCCTCCACCCCGCCTGTGCTACAGGTCAAACAGCGATCCCACCCTAGGGAACAAGCAAGCTGGCAGCAGCACCAAGGCAAAGGTACCCAGGAACCAGCGCAACTGAAGCAGCATGAGGGGCGGCCGGGCCGGGGATCCGGAATCTCTTGGAGGGAACCCCCCCCCCTTTTGAGGGTCCCGGCCCCCCACCATGCCCCCGCCATTCCAGGCATACCTCAGGAGGGTAACGAGGGGCAGGGTAGCGTGGAGCACCTTGAACCATTGCAAGCAGCCGTCTACACTCCGCATCAGCAGGCTGGGCAAAGCTCACACCAGGAGGTGACGAAAGGGAAGGATCCGAGAAATGTAGGAGTCACGCGGTGGTCGGAGCGGGCGGCTGTGCCCCCGAGAAGCCAACGGCCAATGCGGGCGGCGGGAAACCCCCCCAAGCCAGGACGGACATCAGAAGGAGGTAAGAAGCGAATAGGGAGCGTGCGGCAGCCACGCGGACCGACCAGGGAGTTCGAAGGGTCACTAGGGGTGAGGGCAGGCAGGGGTGTGTGGCCACACGCTACCCCATCCCCGGGTAAGTTGCTAACCGGCTACATGAGCCCAACAAGCACCCACTGGGGGGAATTACATGGAGGCTAGTTGCGGGGCTAATAGCGAAGGGAAAAGATCAGGCACTCCTTACAGTTTCGAAAACACACCCGCTATGCCAGGATGAGAGACAGGTGGTTACCTATGCCCCGCTTCCCAGCAAGCAAGCAAAAGAATCTGTGTGGTAGATTGAGAGGATCAGGCCCGCCAGAGCGATCAGTTTAAAGGTTTTGGCAATATCCGGCCGTATAGAGCGTGGTAGGTCTGCGGGTGTGGGAGCAGGATTCTTCTGCACCCTATCGGTGGGAGCACGGGCTCCGGTCAAGTCAATCGCCCAGGGTGAGGGCGCAGCCCAGCACTGCATCCTTTGAATTCACAAAGGTGTAAGTAGAATAGGAGTGGACGCGTGTTGCTGGGGAAGAGGGCGCGTCGCACAAACCTCCGAAGCTACGCAGTGAGATGCAGGAGTAGAGATGGTACACGTCCATAAAATAAAATACTTGATGCCAAGTTCACAACGGAAGTACAATTTATTTAAATTTCGGCTCTGCAGGAAACATCAGAAAGCCCCGCCTCGACCCAATCAAATTATAAAAGGATCATCGGAATAAGTCGGTATTTTAGTTGCGAGAATCATTCCTGTTAGATAAAACGTAGAAGTGTAAAATCTACAGCATGCTGTTTTTTCTGCGTTTTACACTGGTCAAAGTAAAGGCACGTTAGGTAATAACCCCTCGTCATTAGGTAAGGCACACACATGGTGAAATGCTCTAGGAAACATGCTTAGCTTTGGAGATGAGCGTGTCTATGAAACACTGAAGCTGATGGCGGGGGCGGGCTTTAGGAGCCAGCAGAGACGGCGGGAGGCGGCGGTGTGTGTGGATATCACTGGAAGCCCAAAGAGAGTGCTGCTGAACGCTGCCTTCAATCTGCAGCTCAGCAGCAGCAGCTCCGAACCAGGGCTCGCAGCCTCACTGCTCCCGGAGCACCAGACCGGCGGACAGCATACAATGGAAGGCGCCAGGAGGCGGGGGTGCCCGGGGAGCACCGCCTGAGCCGCCCCGCACAGGGCTCACCATGAAGAAGCCGCCGGTGGTAAGTGGAGTGATGTCTGGGGGCAAGGGGTGCAAGGATGGGTCCGTGTGGAGGGATGTGACAGCCATTGTAGAGCAGATCAGAAGCTGCGCGGGAAGACCACTCATCATTTCAACCCTTCCAGTCAGATTTAAACAAAAACCCTCCACAAACCCCACTACAGCCACTGTGCCGATGTAAGCACACTTCAAACCTGGTGCAGCCAGATATACTCACAAACACTTAGCAAACAGCCAGCCCAACCCTCTCTACAGTCACTGTGCTTCCAGGTGAAACCTCTCTTCACACCCAATGAAACTAGACCAAATCACAAAGCCTTAGAGCCAGACCAAACCTCACTATAGTCACTGTACTGAAAGAAAGGAAAAGAGAAAAACAACATTGAATTATGGAATGCACTACAGACATTGCGCTATTCCTGTGCTCACGTATATGCATTTTGCATGAACATGGTAACACTCTCCCAGCTCTCCGCCCTCTCCCTCTCTCTGCCTTCCGTCTCCCCTCCCGTCCCCTGCAGTCTCCGTCGCCGGCCTCCAGTCTCCTCCTCCCCGCAGCGCCCCCCGCGCTCCCGTCAGCCGGGTTGTCTCCGGGGCCGGCGGAGGCGGGCCCAGCATGTTCCAGGGATGATGCTGGGCTCCGGGCAGGCTCCGGACAGCAGCAGGTTCCCGCTGCATCACCTGGTCTGGAGGAACCGACCCCTGGAGCTGGAGAAGGAGCTCAGCGCGCGGCAGGTGGGTGAGCGCGAGGGGAGGGCGGGGCGCGGCCACAAGCCGCTCGACCTCCCGAGTATGCTACAGGACATATTACCTTGCCGCCCGTTCTTTTATTGTCCAAACGGACGCGAGTTTCGGGTCCTAAACAGGATTAGGCTGTTGGCTACGGGGTTAGAGGCTAGTACCCTCTCTGCGTAATCCCGCCCTTCCGCTCTTGCAAACGGATATAGTTATTAGTTATTCGTATGGTCACGTACTGTTGCCTGCTTGTGCTGTGTTGGTGTGTGTGGAGGGCTCTGTGTGGCTGTGTGTGTAGGAAGCTTTGTGTGGCTGTGTGTGTGGAGGGCTCTGTGTGGCTGTGTGTGTGGGGGGCTCTGTGTGGCTGTGTGTGCGGGGCTCTGTGTGGGGGTGTGTGTGGGGCGGCTCTGTGTGTGAGAGAGAGAGATTTGTTTAAATACCAGGATAATTGCCGGCAGCAGCACCCTTGCCGTGTAATGCCTTGTACTACATCTGTGTTAGCAGTCGCCTCAGGCTGTTGTTTTTTTTATGCAGGGGACGGGATTTGATCATGCCCATTACGCCGTATTGCTTTTCAAAGGCAACTGTTGCAGAGCCAAGTGGGCTGTTGAAAATTGTGTTTTCTCCACCTGCCCCTGTTGCCTGCTTGTGCCTCCGTTTTCGTGCCCCTGTTGCCTGCTTGTGCCCCTGTTGCCCGCTTGTGCCTCCTTGTGCCCCTGTTGCCCGCTTGTGCCTCTGTGTGCCCCTGTTGTCTGCTTGTGCCTCTGTGTGCCCCTGTTGCCTGCTTGTGCCTCTGTGGGCCCCTGTTGCCTGCTTGTGCCTCTGTGGGCCCCTGTTGCCTGCTTGTGCCTCTGTGTGCCCCTGTTGCCTGCTTGTGCCTCCGTCTGCCCCTGTTGCCTGCTTGTGCCTCCGTCTGCCCCTGTTGCCTGCTTGTGCTGTGTTGGTGTGTGTGGAGGGCTCTGTGTGGCTGTGTGTGTAGGAAGCTTTGTGTGGCTGTGTGTGTGGAGGGCTCTGTGTGGCTGTGTGTGTGGGGGGCTCTGTGTGGCTGTGTGTGTGGGGGGCTGTGTGTGCGGGGCTCTGTGTGGGGGTGTGTGTGGGGCGGCTCTGTGTGTGTTTGTGTGTGTCATTTGCGATAGATAAAGCTAGTGGCATTGTAAATGACAATGCCATTTATTTATGTTAAAAAAACATAAATAAAAATAATGTCAAGAGCAATGGCAATAGCTCTAACTTTAACAAAGGCAAAACCATTGCATTGTAAATGCTTGTTCTTACCTAACTATCCAGATTCTAGCATTACTCTTCTTCTTTGTCTTTTCTGTCTTCTTAAGTTCTACACTCGTGCTTCTGGAGATTACATCTGTAATATTGGTTTGATTAATTCTCTTTTAACAACTATAATCTCTCTACTGTAATTCTTACAATTATTCTTACCTCCTTTTTAAAGCACCCTATTTTATAATTTGCCTTGTAGAACTTGCTCTTGTAATTATGGTTCCTTTTGTTAACTTATCTTCTTTTATGTCTTCCGGGAATCTTCTGCAACTGTTGATATTGGTCTGGTAAGTGTTAACTTAACTCTGTACTCTCTCTCTCTCTCTCTAATTGAGGCCAGATAGCCCTTGGCTGATCTTAATGGTATTGCTCGCTTTGGTAATAGTCTTATTTGTAACTTTTCTTTAGTAAATGTCTAGTACTCTTTAGCCTTTTACGTTGTTCGTTAATAAGCAGTATTCTAATGTATTCTTAGCCAAAAACGTGCATGCATGCACTTATCTGAGTTTTCTCTTTCTCCTTCTTACAAGACGACCCGATAAGCTGTGGGGCTCTCCGTGAATCTCGACGCGGGAAGTAGATACTCGAAACTTCTTCCTCTGTTATTCTCACCCAGGTCACGATTCTGGTTGCGCCGGATTGTTTTAATTTCCTAAGTCAGGGGTTCTTTAAGATGAACTCAAACTCTAGGACCAGAACGGAATTTGAACGGCATTTCGAAAAAAACAACCGTCTCCTTCACAGTATTTAGTGAAGTGCTCATTATACTCTGTGTGCGCGCTCCACCAAAGACCTTGCACCTGGAAAAATAAACAGTGACTAGACCGCTAACTCGTTATTAGAGTCGGCGGCCATCTTGCAATTCCGCTTGTGAACCGCGGAGCTCCAGCAGCGGTTCCGAGTGGTTCTTTTCTGGTTATTTCAACAATGCTGATCCCTCAAGGCACAAATTGCGTGATTTTGTTTCGTTGAGACCCCGACAGTTCTAACATACATGCATAGTATGCCCCTTAGCAATTGAAACTAAAGAACTAAATTTCAATGGACAAACCATTGTGAGCAAGGGCATGAGTAACTGTAAAACTAAAAATATCATCTACTTGCTCATATGTCCTTGTAATAAGGGTTATGTGGGTGAAACATCTAGGTCACTTAATGCTAGACTGACCGAACATAGATCCACTATCCGTACAAATAAAATAACATTGCTGATGGTATCACATTTTACGGAGTGTAACAACTCAGCTGAGGACATTAAGTGGTTCATTCTAGAAAAAATTGTCCTCAAGGTAGGGATTAATACTGATAAAATCAGAAGGAAACGTGAAGTGTTTTACATTTTCTGGCTAGAGACAGTAAAACATGGTCTTAACTTGGAAATACCCTGGGAACATGCGATTATATGAGAAACCAATCATAGGTGTTGTTATTGATAATTCTTGTTTTTCATATAGTGTGATCTGGTGTGGTATGGTATATAGGAAGATGTAAATAATATCTGGATTATACATCTTAAACTTGATTTAATATACAGAGGTGGTACAAATTTGTGCTGTAAAGTCATTGATAGTTTATTGTATATAGAAAGATGTGTATATAACTCAGGATACTGAGCCTGTATGGAATATATGTAATATGTAACATATAATAAATCTTTGATTGGTGTAGATATTTGTAATTTATACATTTGTAAATAATAAGCAGACTGGCTACGGATGAGATAAGGACGCATAAGAAACAAAAAAGGAAATTGCAAAACATATATAAAGTACACATATACTGCCCATATATTGGTACTTAACAGTAAGGTTCATATTGTATCATGCACTTTTTTAGTAATTCTTTTTATTATAGATGGTCTCAACATGCCCCACATAAATTGGGAGTTTGGATGGATATGTTTCATAATTGCGTGAAAGTGGCGCCCCCTTTAAAGCGATGCTTGCTAGCATAGGTCGGGCTGTACATATGTGGAAATGAGGCATTTTCGGCTTATCTCTCACGTGTTGGAGAGCGGTGTGTTTCTCACTTTATTTGGTACACTGCAATCCCCTCTATGATTCGGTTTTCTTTTTTCATTTGTTAAATCCGTACACATACGTATGACCAATAGCGATGCATCTCTTACTGCTCGGTCTTAACCAATGCCTGCGAGTGTTACCCGAATCATCCAGGTGTCTACGTACATTCTATACATTAGCGTTTTACATTGATAGCCAATGGCGCTGCACCATATACCCTTTTGTAAGAGCCAAAAATCGAGCCCGCCTCTCGAATTTGCGCGCCTGTTCACGCTATTTAAACTCCACAACATTGCGAGATCGGCTTTCATTGTTGCAGCCGGCCACGTGTGTTTTTTCTTCGTGACTGTGTAACGTGGGATGCATGCCCGGACTTTTCAGTGTAAGGTATGGATTAAATCTACTAGCTAGACGTAAGGTTATGTCATAGCTAGTCCGTATACAGGCCCTGCATGCTGGAATAGTATAATAGCTGTACCCTTTAATTGGGAATTCACTCAGTCACTGCTGTAATATCCTTGGTTCTCTCTAATAGGGGAACGTATCTGTGTGTAATACAGCCCAGCTGAAAGTCCAGTTTATTCACTTATCATCTTTCAGCGCCACTATTTATCAGTACGTTTTCTTGTTGTTGCTTATGTTTTACCCTCCACCTTATCCCTGAATATCTGTATATACCTAAAAGGACATCTAGCCTATAGGGTACATAATTGGTCTTTTCTTTCCTTCTTTTTTCTCTTCTCTGCTATAGGATTTTAAAAATTTGAATCCTATGCATTACTGTTGAACGTTGATATTGTCTGCATTTGCATGCATGACGTCCTGACTAATACTAAATAGTAATTTGCCCGTATTTGTGGTTGGATTGTACATACATTTAGAAGTAGTGGAGACGTTTGGGATATGAGCTGATGTACTGTTAATAATCTGTTCTAGCCATTACATCATCTTAGAAGCTATCATTAAGACTATCTTGATACCTTCGGACGTCGGATATCTCATAGACTGTAGGTCAGTATATCTGCTACTTGATGGTTTTAGCTTTTGCACATATGTGTGGTTATTAAGGTATAATTGATTTGATAAAAATTTAAAACGCGCAAAACAATAACCCGCAGGTATCAAGGCGCCTAACAATAACATCAGAAAATTGAAACAGACATCCTTACACATAGGCTTGCAGGAAGAGGCGAGTTTTAAGGGCACTTCGGAATTTCTGAAGGGAAGGTAGAGACCTGATATCCAAAGGAAGATCATTCCACCATTTGGGGGCCAGGGCGGAGAAGGCCCTGCCACCCCACTTGGCTCTTCGAATGCGGGGGACTGTCAGGAGCAATTTCCCGGAGGAACGCAAGTTCCTTCCAGGAATGTAGTGAGAAATGATGGAACCAACTCCTGTGTCATTGTTTTTTGCAATGGCTCTATAGGTCATGCATAGAACCTTAAAACGTACTCGGTGTTCTACCGGTAGCCAGTGCAACGCTTTCCTGGCCGACGTGGCTGAGGAGCGTCTGGGAACATCCAGAACAAATCTGGCTGTAGCATTCTGAACTACCTGTAAGCGTTGCAGGAGGCTCCTGTTTAGCCCCGCATACAGCGCATTACAGTAGTCCAGACGTGAGCCAATGAGTGCGACAGCTATTTGCTTTCTGGACTGCAGGGAGAGGTATTTCCTAATCCTTCGCAGGGTGTGAATTAAGCCCCAGCAGGTGGAGATGGTTCTACTCACCTGCCTGCCCATATCCAGGGCAGGGTCTATCATCACCCCAAGATTCTTAGCAGATGTTGTGGGGGAAGGGCACACTCCTAGCGAGTTAGGCCACCATCTGGCTGACCAGATGTTCTCTTTCCCTCCGAACACCATCACCTCAGTCTTCTCCCCATTCAGCTTGAGTGAGTTCTTGATCATCCACTGACCAACCGCCTCCATACAAGATCTAAACTTGGAGGCCGTTTTTACATCTGAATGGGGAAGAGAGACGAGGATTTGGGTGTCATCCGCGTAAGAAACTACCTCCATCCCGAAAGATCTTATTAGTTTGGCTAGTGGGGTCACGTAGATGTTGAATAGGGTCGGACTAAGAGCCGACCCTTGTGGGACCCCACACCGCACTGGTCGGGATGGAGATAGGAACTCCCCCAGCTTGACTCTTTGTTCCCTTCCATCAAGGAAGGAGGTCAGTAGATCTAGAGCTGCGTCCTTCACCCCCACTTCCCTCAGGCGAGATGTAAGTACTGAGGGGGAGAGGGTGTCAAAGGCCGCAGTTAGGTCTAGCAGGACCAGGAGGGTGGTCTGGCCCCCATCCACTGTCGTGCGGATCTTATCGAGCACGATGGTGAGTGCCGACTCGGTGCTATGTTCCCTCCTGAATCCGTGCTGGGAAAAGTCCAGACAACCCGAACCTTCCACAAAGGCAGCGAGATGCTTGTTTAGATGTGCCTCAAGCATCTTCGCTGGGGCTGGAAGCAGCGAGATTGGACGGAAGTTTTTTAGGACCTCCGGATCAAGAGAGGCCTTCTTTAGCAGAGGTTTCACTACTGCACTCTTCCACTCCGAGGGGAAGATACCATCTCTCATAGCTAGATTCATTATTTCTAGCAGAGGAGGTAGGAGGGTCACCCTACAGTGCTTGATGATTTTCAGTGGACAGGTATCCAGGGGGGAGCCGGATTTGGTCTTATTAAGCAAGATCTCCAGATCTTGTAGAGCCAGCGGGGGAAAAGAGTCCAGAGTGCTCGATAGGGAGATGTCAGAGGTGGTCATGTTCATCTCAACCCGAGCAGGAGGCGCACTGATACGTGCTCTTTGTTCCTCAAGAGCCAGATGGATATCCTGTATTTTGGTGTGAAAGAAGGAGGCAATCCTATCACATAGATCTTGCGATGGAACAACAGAGTCAGGAGTTTGTAGGTTGACTAAGGAATCAACGATTTAAAAAAGCTCCTTCGGTGAGGAGAGCGAAGTTGTCAAGGCCACAAAATGGTCTTGTATGGCCTGAACAATCTCAGCCTTGTATTTCCTGACAAGGAGTTTGTGGGCTTCCTTATTTTTAAGGTCCCAACTGGAGTGCCAGAGCCTCTCCTTCCTCCTCACTTCTTGCCTGAGGAGTCTGAGGGAGTCTGAGAACCATGGGGCAGATGGTCTCTTTCTCGCTCGGCGGCGGGTCTGTACTGGGGCCAGTTCATTCAAGGCCTCAGTGGTAACCAGTTCAAAATGGCCAACCGCGGTCTGTGCAGTGTCCAAGCCAGTGATAGAAAGGCTGTCAGCCCAAGGCGCAAAGGAGTCACTGCTGATATTCCTAAAATTTCTGGCAGTTTCCGTTATATGATTCCCTTTTTTACTTCCATCCACCCTATGGTATTCCAAAAGGAATGGGACCGCAAGGTGATCGGACCAAGACAGATGCACTGGATCCATAATGGTCAGACGATGGTCGTTGGAGAAAATACCATCTAGTGTGTGGCCTGCACGATGTGTGACCCCGCTAACTCGCTGCGTGAGTCCACAGGATGCCAAAGCTTCAATAAGACATGAGGTATCGAATGAATCATGCCGTTCTAAATGGTAATTGAAATCACCTAGAATGGAAAAAATTTCTCGACCAAAGTAGGGTTCCAGGGACTGAAGAAAGTTGTGCGTGAAATCAGTCCTCGAACCAGGAGGTCGATATAATAGAATTCCATTGAAAAAGGGACATTGCTCTTCCTTTATTGTGAAATAGAGAGCTTGGAAGCAATCCGGGAAGTCTGGTATAGGCACAGTGTGGCATTGCAGATGGTCTCTGTGAAGGATCACTATACCCCCTCCCACTCGTCCCTGTCTGTCCAGTCTAACCAGGCAGTACCCTTCAGGGACCGCTTCGATTAGGTCAGGACCAGATGAGTCTTTAGCCCAAGTTTCAGTGACGAACACTAGAGCAGGCAGTCTGTCTAGGACCATCTCCCTGAACATAGTCTTATTTTTGACAAGGGAGCGGGCATTGATCAGAATGCTTTCTACTCCCACTGTCCTAGGGCTGATAGCGTCAGGGTGGCCAAAGGAAAGGTGACTGGAGGCAGAAATGGAAGACCTACCCGTGTGGTGACAGCCGCATTGTAAGGGAGAGAGAAATGCGTCAGGCTCATATGAATGCGAACACCCTAATCTTCGAGGTTTCAGGCGTAGCATCTCCTGGTGGGAATATCTATGCGAGGAAGCAATGGCTTCGTTTAAGTCCAGAGTCCAGCCGCCCAGCGCGTCCTCAGCTCGGACGGGCGCAGACGGGCTGGACTCTGGCGTGACTCCGGCGTCACTGCGGCGCCCACGATGCGCGTACACGCTGCGCGTCATACCCAGAGATATATAAAGGGCTCTAGCGAGTCCACGTGATTGGCTCCAGCGAATAGCTGAGGAGTGTTTGTTCGACCCACCCAAGATGGCGCCCCAGGTAAACAAAGCGCGGGGACCGGGCCGCCCAAATGGCAGTGAATGCGGCGGAATTTTACTGTGCAAGGATGCGGTCCGTGTCTAAGAGCACAGGTAGGGGGACTATGAGAAATTTAAACAGTTCTAAACTACTTTTTAAAACCAGGGAAAAAGAGGTTAAATTAAATAAACATAGCGACAAAACGGGACTTTTAAAATTTGCAGGTGACAGCGAGCTTCTAACGAGAAGGGCTATGTGCACGACGGGATTCAAACAGGAGTAAAGCTCTCTCCTACCCGCTTTAAATACACCTCCAGAGTGCAGCCTCTAGCCAGTCCACGTGATTGGCTCCAGCAAATAGCTGAGGAGTGTTTGTTCGACTCACCCAAGATGGCGCCCCAGGTAAACAAAGCGCAGGGACCGGGCCGCCCAAATGGCAGTGAATGCGGCGGAATTTTACTGTGCAAGGATGCGGTCCGTGTCTAAGAGCACAGGTAGGGGGACTATGAGAAATTTAAACAGTTCTAAACTACTTTTTAAAACCAGGGAAAAAGAGGTTAAATTAAATAAACATAGCGACAAAACGGGACTTTTAAAATTTGCAGGTGACAGCGGGCTTCTAACGAGAAGCGCTATGTGCACGACGGGATTCAAATAGCTCTCCCGTTCAGCCTCTACGTATTGGTCCATGTTGGGACTAGTCAGGCTCATTGATTGCACGTGTGCGCTATACATTCCAATACTTTAATAGTAATTGGCATTGGATATATTGACATAGACAGGCTTTTTTTATTTTTTATTTTATTTAAGCGTTCACAGCAAAATTGCAAATCAAGACATTTCAAACTTCAAGTACTTTTTCAATACATTACAAAGCATAAAAAAAAAGAAAGACCAATTCCTATTTTTCATCACAGTTCATAGACATTTCTTCTTCCATTCTCAATCCTCATAATAATCACGGAACACACTCCAAATTTTTATGCCCAATTTGTTTTCCTAACACTCCTGATAGAGAAAAGTCCCCACTCCAAATTATACAAACTAAGCATTTTGGCACGCCATTGGTGAAAAACAGGTGGTTTTTCCTGAAGCCACTCAGTGGCTATGCATAAACGTGCTACAGTCATTGCAAAGAAAATGAAATACCGATGTTGATATAGAGGCTCAGCTACACTATCCTTTGGTATTTTCCCCAATAGTAGCATAGCCGGGGTGATAGCTACATGCATTCCAGTTACAAGAGATAGAAATTTTTCAAGATCAGTTAAAAAACATTGAAGTTAACACAACTGTAAAAGATATGCACACTGTCCGCATCATCAGCTCTACAACGAAAACACTTCCCTTCATTCCCCCCACCCCATTTTACCATTCGAATTGGAGTATAGTGTAAATAAAACAGGGTCTTAAAAAATTTGGCTTTTAAGTTTGCTGACATTAGCGCCTACTTGGAAAGTAATAGTAGATCTTCTACATCTACCTCTTGATCCCTTAGTGCAGGCACCCATTTTATCCTCACTTTTTCTAAATCATCACTCCTTTCAATAAGCAGCAATTGGTAGAGCGTTCCAATTTTTACTAACCTCCTAATTCCTTCTACAACTTTATTTGGCTGAAACACAACTTTTCGATGAAATAAATAATCTCGTATTTGCAAAAATGTAAAGAAAAAATGTCTAGGAAAAAAAACTGATTTTTTAACTCATCAAAAGATTTACAGATCCTTCGTCCTTATACATATCTCTTAGCCATCTAACCCCTTTCTGCTGCCACCTTGTTGCCATATCATCAGTAAATATGCCAGGGAGAAGCCTGTAAGTGTTTAAAGGCGTGTAGTGAGATATTTTCCCTATCAATATTATCTTAGCAACCCACTTCCAAACCTTAAATGCGCCTTGCACTACCTTGAAACGAGTCCGTTTGTAATAACTCCCGTCGATCTCCTTAAGTAGTAATTGTTTCGCTACAGACCCTAACTGCATTTCAAAAATAGAAGGGGCAGAGGCCTTATCCTCCTCAGTGTCTCCCGTTAACAGCACCCTCATCTTCGATAAGAAACAGATTACATAATACAAAAAAAAATCTGGCACCCCCATCCCTCCCCTAGCAGCTGGTAGAGTCATAAACTTCATTGCCCGTCTAGGTCTCCCTGGGCTCCAGATAAATTTACCACAGCTCGACTGAAGAGCCTGTATCCTATCTTTTGTAATTTCTAGGGGTATTGATCTATATAAATATAAGACTTTTGATAGCACATTCATTTTTATGACATTCGACAGTCCAATAGTAGTTAAATATAATCATTCCCACCTATCCAAGGAATTCCTAATTTTAGTCATCAATGTGGTCCAATTAGCCTCAACTAATTCAGTCATATTGAACCTCAACTGAATACCTAGATATGTAACCTCCTTCACCACTCTACTATCCTGCCATACTACAGACTCCGAGCACAAGATCTGTGTTTTTAACACATTTAATTTATATCCCGCTACTCGCCCAAACTCCTTCGCCAACCTCTCAATTTCTTTAATAGCGGTATCAGGATTTACCGTTGTCACCGCAATGTCATCCGCATAGGCGAACACAGTAAAATAATACTCAGCCACTTGATATGGTGGGATCCGGATACTGCGACTTAGTTGTTCTATAAAAGGGTTGATATATAAAGCAAACAAAAGAGGGGAGCATGGGCACACTTGGCGTGTGCCACGTGTAATATTCACAGAATCAGAGAGTAGGCCCATAGCAGAAATCCCGGCTGTGGGTTATTTATATAAAGACTGAATAGCACCAATGTATTTTTGACCAAACCCCATTTTCTGCATCAGTCTCCACATATACCCCCATTGGACCCGGTCAAACGCTTTCTCCGCGTCAAGTAAGATAAGCGTGGAGAACCGCAGCCTTAAGGCCCGGCGGCGCAGGGTACGCCTAAAATCCCCGGGATTCACCTGCCTTGTCAAAACAGAGACACAGACTCTTCGTCTGGCGTAGAAGATGGTATTTATTAGCTGCAGCTAGTACAGTGGTCTTAGAAGTCGTCAGTACAGCGAGGTTCAAAAGAGACTGCCACTTAACTCCGTGGCGCACAGGTTTATATACGATACAATACAATGCAAAATGCAATCACACACGAGCATGAGCTATAGGCAAACATTACAGACAATATTTTAAGACTAAAGCAACTCAAGTTCCCAGCTCTGTTTGTCATTCGACCCCTTAAGGAAATCACAAGTGAATCCACACAATTCGATTTACAAGCAGAGAAAACACAGCTGCGTGTTGTAGAAGGACAGTCGAGAAACAGGAGAATGCATGAGACATGTAGCGAAGGACAGCAGATAAGATAACTTAAAGGAAACAATGGTGTGAAATGACATGTAGTCCGGACGGGGATTAATCAGCTTAGACAGGAATTAGTGTACTCGGCCAGACCCTGACACTCGTTAGTAAACATAGGCGAGGAAGCCAGCTGACACGCAAAGGCAGAAACGACAAAAACATCGCTTCGCCGAGCTGCCTGAGTGAGGGCAACATAAAATGGCGGCAATTTCAAAATGGAGGCTGAGCACGAACAAATTCGTAATTTACAGAACCTCAGCCCCTCCTTTTGCCATTACTCAGGCAAAAACAAACCAACTCATGCTAATCTGAGTCAGAATCAACACTGATGTTCATGAGATCTTCGAGCTGTTGCTACACCATCATTCTAATATTCTTTGTCTTCTGAGCTGCAGATTGTGGAACGCATAAAGTAGCCAACAGGCCACAAACTGCAGGACCACACTGTACGCATAGGCAACAAGAAAATATGACGGCTAAAATTGCTCCAAGGAACGTTAAGAGCTTCCATCCCCAAGTTCACAATATTCCCCAAAACCATCCCATAAAAGACCAATCTCCTCCGTCCTGATGAATCGACTCGGAGACAGTATGCAATTTGGAAATGGCTTGGTATACTGCCGGAGCGTCATCTGGAATATAAATGCAGCAACTAGATCCGATCAATCTACAGACACCACCTCGGTCTGCTAGGATCACGTCTAGCGCAATTCGATTTTGCAGCATCATAAGACGGTCAGCTTGAAGTTCCGCTGTAATGTTACCTATTGCACCTGCAGTAACATTAATAGTGGTCTCAACCACTCAAACCAATTGCCTGATGTGTCTGCTGTTGACCATCGGGCCCCAAAAGGGAAGGAATCCTTTAAGGAAATCTCCTCCCTCTTCTTCTGCCGTGTCTTTGGCATCAAATACACCTCTGCTATGTCTAACTCTGTGGTGATCTGACGAAGCCGTATATGTAGGTGGAAGGAGGAAAGCTATGTAGCAGGTTCCAGAAAAGTTGGAAGGTAGCCAAGTATAAGCTCGATCATTACAGACAAAATATGTTCCCTGAGACGGAACTAACGGAGGGAAATCAAGGGATGAGAAAATATATGTGTATGTACATTTCTGATTGTCGTCGGCTTTCTTACTGTTGATTTGGAGACAAAGATTACCTTTATGGGGCACAGTCCACACTGGGGAAGACTCGCCTTTATTATTTTTGTCACCAAGAATAGAGACATAGTGAGTAAAATTCCACCCATCATAAGCTTTCTTTTCAACTAATGGAATCTTACTCTTCTCTTCAATTTTGGCCATTACCACTATACTTTTGATCAAGGAGCTGTGGCTAAAGTTTATTCCATTCCCAGAAGTTCTCACAGGGCTTCTAAATCTGTTGTGGTATGCGGCTGAAAACATTGTCAAATAGGCCCAAGCTGAACCTTCGTATGAGAAAGGAAGAACCAAATATGGCATTCTCTTTTGTGTATTGTGTGGCATGAGTCCGCACACCCAATAATCAGTCATATTAACGGCCAGCTGATGTTGGTGCAACAACTGAATAAACATGTTATTTATACACTCGGCTCTCCTTATCTGTTCATGAGTGGGTAGAGTATGCATTTTGTGTGAAAAGACAGAAAGACGAGAAGGCAAAGGAGTGGTAGAATTAGCAACATTTCTTGATTGCAAGACATGAACAATCCAACCTGTGCAAGCTAATAGAATACACAAAAACATAAGAACACACAAAGTTACGCCAAATCGACTACGCAATAATTTACAATATTTTGATTTCATTTCCTGCTTCCTATTTTCCCTACCCACAAGTGTTGTACCATCCATCTTTATCTAAAACATATGTCACTCACGGCACTCTTCCTTAATCACTCAGCTAATAACTTCTGTATATCCTGAGGCACTAGCCACTTACTAAAAGAACAAAATCAGGTTACAGTCTGAGTCTCCTACCGTGACCCTGCAACGGAGACAGATGGCACATCTAATACTAATATCACACTAAAAAAAAGGCAAAAAGAGCCAAAAAAGAAATGTCTTTTAATTAATATAAAGAAGTGATCAAGAAAAATATTCAGTTCTATTCATTGGCTCGTGGTCTTAAGTTGTAGCGGGTTTTGCTCGGCACGGTCTGATCCTTAAACAATGTTTCTGGATTCGTAATGTCTATTCGACGATGCACAGGCACAGCAGCTTGAAGAATATCGTCATCTGCTTTTTCAGACTGAGTCCCATAAATTTGAGCGTCGCTGAATGGGACAAAACAAGGAACCGCTGCAGTGTCCGATTCTCTCACACCACTGCGAATCCACTGATCAAAGGGTAATGCAAGTGGCACCTTTTTACAGTGCACTCCATGCACCCAGTTTTGCTTGCCAACCACCTTAACAGCCGTGCGAGTGACAAGCAGAACTTGCGTAGGTGTAGACCAACGAGGCTCCTAATTCTTAGTCCGTTGAAAATTTTTCACGCAGACCCAGTCACCGGGCAAGATGGTGTGACCTGGGTCTGTGGAGGCCTCCGGCAAAACACTTTGCACCTGTTGACGAATAACACTTAATTTAGTAGTCAAATCATGTAAATAGTCAATTAACAGAGGATATGGTATGTTGAGTGTCTTTTGGAGCGGGGGACACCCCAAACATTAGCTGGGCGTCCAAATACTACTTCATATTGGCTAAGTCCCATACGAGAGTGTACAGTAGTTCTGGTTGACAAAAGAGCTAGGGGCAATGCATCAGGCCAAGCAAGACCTGTACTGGCTTGAATCTTGGCCAGCTTAAGCTTGAGAGTACCATTGTAACACTCAACGAAACCCGCTGACTGTGGATGGTTTGCCGCATGGAATTTTTGTCTAATCCCAAGACCAGAACACACTTTCTGCATAATCTGGCCCACAAATTCACTCCCATTGTCACTCCAGACAATGCGCGGCAAACCAAATCGAGGAAAGAATTCCTTAATCAATACTTTAGCAGTTGACAGAGCAGTATTATCTTTCAAGGGGAAGGCCTCTATCCAACGGGAAAAGGCACATACCACCACCAGAACATACTTGAGGTTGTTGCATCGATCCATGTGAATGTAATCGATCTGCAACACTTCAAAGGGGTATGACGGATGACGGGGGAGCAAAGTGACCTGCTGGGGTTGGGGTACCCTTTCCTGGGTTATGCATTAAACAAACAATGCAATGTTTAATCACATTTTCTGCACATTTCAGAATTCCTTCATTCTGCCATACCAGAGCCAATGTGGAATTTTAGTTTGCAATCTGAACATCATCTGCGCCAGCTTGTCACCTATGCACTACGTGCACGGCAGCCATTTTAGATATCATGGCCTCCCTGCCCACGATCGATCGCCAGCGCGCCCCTCTGACCCAGCAAGCATCCTCCGCGCACCCTGGCTCCCCCTCCCTCCTCCTTATGAGCATGACCCTTCTGCATGACCCTGTCCTTGGGAGTCACGCCAGCGCCTGACCAACACCTCCTCTCCTCCCATGAATGCCCCTCTGTTGGTAAACCTCCCCTCTGCGCTGGATTGTCCACGCAGCATGAATACCACTCCATTGATGGCCCCTCACCCCGTGTCCAACTGTCCACACAGGTCCGAGGCCATTGCCTAAGCAGAGAGATATCATTTACTGCCCTTATTGTATGAGGTCGCTCTCCTTCAAAGGACCCTCTATTGATCCAGGCCTCCCCACCCCCTGTGACATGATCAGGCGCACACATCCTAAGACTCGACGAAACACTCAGCTGCGTGATGACCCTCTCTCTTATCAGCAGGTTGAGGACCTCCATTGTGAAGGTATATGGGGGTGGGATTAACACGAGGATTACGGGGATGTCTCTTTTCCTTGCCTTACAAGGTTGTGATTGTAATAAAGGAAGGTCACATGCCATAAACCAGTGTATAAGAGGCCAGGCCTCTGAGTGGCTGTTAGAGCACCTCGAGACGATACCTTGTTGTCTGATCTGATGTGTTCTGCTCCGTCGGAATAAACTTCTGTTTCCTGCCTTCTGGTCTCCGGCGCCTGCCTCATTGCTTGGTAATTTGAATGGTACAAGGGCGGTTAGCGCCGGGCAAATCTTGAGAAAGGTCCTAGCCCTACCTTTTTCTACAAATTGGCGTCCCAAAGCGTGGGGCCCATCAGCGACACGTGGATCCAGTGGGAGAGGTCCCGATGACAGAGTGAACGACCGCAACGATCGGGAAGAGCTCATGTCCGATAGACCCTCGTCTGACAGCCGATCATCCGACCTTCACTAGTTCTGAACAGACCTCTCTCGAGTGATCTACGGTCCTGACTGGGAACCATCAGGAGTGCCGCGAACATCACGAAGGAAAGAGGACGATCGGGCGCTGGATCCAGAGGACAGGAAACCGTCCATGCGGTCCGGGTAAGGTCGTGTAAACACGACGAATTGAGGAAAATTGTTTGTTTGGATAATACTAGTATTACGCTTTGTTGAAACCTCTGGAGATTCGCTGTCTGCAAACAGGGAAAAACAAACAGGCTCTCTCTTTGCAAACAGTGAAGGATAGGTAACGCAGACTTTTGTCCCTATTGTAATCCGTCGTGCCTATCTTCCTCCCCCACTGTTTCCCGAACTATCGTTCGTGGATTATTGTCTGGAGATTCTTTGTCTGCAAACAGGGAAGAACAAGGTCTCTCTTTGCAGGTAGAGAAAGAGTGGGTAACGATAACTTTTCGTGCCCACTTATTCTCCCCACTGAATTGTTTTGAATGACCGATTGTTCGGTATTGGTTCGTTTGAGGTATTCACCGCCGGCAAACAACGGAGAATAGAAATATTCTGTCTAGTCTTTGCCCGCCGTGATAAGATAGGTAGTGCAGACTTTTTGTCCCCGGTGTAAACCGTCATGCCTATCTTCTCCCCACTGGTTGGTAGCCTGTTTAGCCCGGACCGCTTATTAGAGATGAACCATCCAGCTCCACTGGAGGGCACCCCTAATAAGGACATGTTCACTAAGTATGGACTAGTCGCTATAGCTTACACTAGACTATGGCATAAATATACGAAAAAGAACCCTGAAAGTCAGTGGCCACTGATAGGTTCCTTTAATGAAAATAAAATAAAAACATTAGAAATAGCGCTCCAGAAGAGTAAGACCACGCCCACTATGCTCGACAGTATCGGCATGTGGCGCAAAGAAACGGAACAACGAAAGAAAAAAGAAGAAGCAAAAATAGGGAAAGAATTACGAAAGGCAGCCCACCTGGCCGCAAAACAACTAGAAGAAGAAATAAAAGAAAGAAAAGAAGCTACACAAAACCAAGAATCAGGGTCAACAGGCCAATGTCCTGTTAGGACCCCCTCTGCGCTCTACCCTGAACTACCCTCCAAACAACGGGCAAACGATGAGTTACTGCTAGGTCCCCCAATCATCTACATGCCCCCTCCATATGCTCCCAGCCAACAAAACCTGCAAGCCCCGAGTGTGAGTGAAAGTGACCCTAGTGCTAGTGCACCGGCCCTTACGGCCTCCGCACCAGCCACCTTAACAACTTCGTCAGACGACCCCGAGGCTAGCAAACAATCATCCGCCAGGTTAAGTAGGTTGAGCAAAGATGAGCGGGATGGGATCAACGAAATAGCAAAGACATTGGTAGAACGAAGGGAGAGCGAAGAATACATAATGAGCGTATATAACTCACATGCCGACAGCCATAGACGGCATTTCATTTTGCGGTTCAGCTATCACACCCTGAACGCGTATGAAGATAGGTATCAGAGTAAGGGTCCCGCTAAACTAACAACACTGTATAGGAAAATTGATGTTGGAGATGGGACTGAACGTGAGGCGACGGAGCTCTTCATGCAAATGCTTGAGGTCTTCCGCCACCTCGTGGAACAGAAACCAGAAGCCAAGGTTACGGTCCCTGAAACAACCTCGACAGAAGTAGCCAATACTATGATGCCTATCAGAGAAGCAGCTCCTTACTGGATCCCGCCACGGGGCCAGGGAACGAGCGATGATGTTAATAGTGAAAATGCAAAGGGGAGGGTTGTGTACAATTGGGTTTACCAACCATGGGACCGACAAGACATCCTAACCTTTAAGCAAACCTTGCCCGACTTAAGAAAGAACCCGACGGCATTTTATACCGAATTAGGCACAGCCTTGGGTTCGACAATAATGACTTTAGCAGATATTGACTTGTTCTTTGGGTTATGCCTGCCAGCTGATGTGTGGAAGCAAATCCGGAAGGTTGACCACACGGATCTGTTTGGACATACCTGGGACCAACTCGGTAAACTAGATAGACAGCGAGAGCCGGGGAGTAAACCAGTGAAGGACATACTGGAACTCCCAGACAAACTGGTCCAGAAGTTAAAAACCCTGGTCCCGGAAAGAAAAGTAGACTGGTCGATAGTCACGGCCTGTCGACAGAAACCCCAGGAGGATGTGTCAGAATACTTCTCCCGATTCGAGACCGTGTTCTCCGACTACAGTGGCCAAGACATGACCACCGCAACCGGACAGCACCTGTTTGTGCAAAATTACGTAAAGGGACTAACACAGGAAGTCTCCCAAAAACTGCAGACGAGTGAGAGTAGTTGGGGGGCCTCCAAACCCGCAGCTATCCTTCAGATGGCTCAGTATTACGAGCACCAAAAGAATGAGAATGATAGGGCGTCCGAGAAAAAGAAGAAAGATTTGAAGGAAAGGGTAATGATAGCCCAGATACAGGGTATAGCACTAGGACGGGAACACCAAAGGGGGAACTACCAATCAACCACCCCCAGAGATCTACCTCCTAAAGATCACGCCCCAGCACCCCACACTGGACGTAGAGACATTAGCAATGACCAATGCGCCTTCTGCAAAGGGTTCGGCCATTGGAAATCCCAGTGTCCGGTTTTGCTAGAAGTGAATAGAAATAGGGAGTCCAGGGATGTGGCGGGTGGTCCGAGGAATAGAGTACAGGGACGAGGGAGCCCCAACGACACCAATAATGACAGATCAGGAAGACTGAACACATTTGACCGACCCCGACAGAACCAATATCAGCTATCTGAAGGTGAACATGCCCCCGACTTTGCATAGGACTGCCAGGGGCAAGGGAGGGATCCAGTCGAGCTCTGTGTTGACCAGCAAGGTCCTTATGTCACCGCTAAGGTCTTGGGTACAGAGTCTCCATTCTTGGTAGACACTGGGGCGACACGTAGTGTGTTATCAAAACGACTGATTCCAAGGGCACCCTTGTCTGGCTCACACATAACGTCGATAGGTTTCGATGGGACGCCCTCCACTAACCCCCTGTCCGTACCTATTACCTTTGACCTAGAAAACAACACCACTGACGCGACATTTCTACTCTCCTCCAACTCCCCTGACGCCATTATGGGTATTGACTTACTGAAACATTTTCGAGCTACCATTAGGTGTTCCCCAGATGGAATACGAGTCATCCTGTACGACAACCCAGACATGCCCAGACCCCGTCCCCCACGACACATGTGCTCCATAACTGACGCTGACCTGTCCCTGCTTGACGCCCTGCCTTCGTACCTGTGGGCCAAAAATGACTCTGATGTGGGGCGAATGATGATTGATCCTATTCACATAACTGTACGACAGGACGCTATGCTCCCGAAACTCCCGCAATATCGGATATCGCCAGAGGGTGAGAAGGCACTGGTAGCGATCATTCAGTCTCTGGTAGATGCAGGAGTGGTTGAAGAGGTGGTTAGCAACGTCTGCAACAGCCCAATCCTACCTATTGTTAAGAAGCAAGGTGAAGGAGATGAGAAAGCGTACCGCTTCATCATCGACTTGCGAGAGATTAACAAAGTGGTTGTACCCCAATATCCTGTGGTCTCTGATATCACCACCATTCTGACCCTCATCCCGTCCACTGCCACCACCTTCACTGTTATCGACCTTAAGAACGCGTTTTTCTCTATCCCCATCCATCCAGACAGCCGTTACCTCTTCGGCTTCACTTTAAAATCCCGTTCGTACCGATTTTGTAGAGCTCCCCAGGGGTACACTGAAAGTCCCAGCATTTATAGCCAGGCCCTCAAAAGACAGCTGGATGCCTTCCAGCTACCGGAGGGAGTGGTGTTGATCCAATATGTCGATGATATCCTTTTGGCGGCTGACACCACCCCGCTTGCAACGACAGCCACCGTCCAACTCCTACACTTTCTTGCAGAGAATGGCCATAAAGTCTCCAAAAAGAAGTTACAGTTCTGTCAGCCACAGGTGACTTACCTAGGCCATCTTTTGTCCAAAGAAGGGAGGAAACTTACACCCGACCGAATCCAAACCATCCTAGACACCCCCATCCCAAAAACACAAAAGCAGGTCCGCTCTTTGGTTGGCCTAACCTCTTTTTGCAGACAATGGTTGCCTAATTACAGCCTTATCGTGAAACCATTACTCGCCCTACTGACCAAAGATGTCCCCTCCCCGCTTCCTTGGACCGCTGAGTGTCAAGCCTCCTTTAAAAAATTACGGGATGCACTCTGCTCAGCGCCCGTCCTCGGAACGCCGGATTACTCCAAACCTTTCTCCCTCTTCACCCATGAAAGGGAGGGATGCGCATTGTCTGTCCTAACGCAATCAATTGGTCCTAAGCAGCGCCCTTGTGCCTACTTCTCCGCCACTCTTGATCCTGTAGCCAGAGCTTTGCCTGCCTGCCTTCGAGCAGTAGCCGCCGCTGCTGTCTCTATTCGTCAGAGCGAGGGAATTGTACTTTCCAACACTCTCACAGTGCTAGTACCCCATGCAGTTGACACCCTCTTGAACCAGACCAAAACCCAGCACCTGACTAGCGCACGACTGACAGGGTATGAACTGACGCTACTTGCACCCCACATCACACTAAAGAGATGCACGACTTTGAATCCTGCCACATTGTTACCCCTGCCTGAAAATGACCCCGGCATTCCTCCCATCCACGACTGTGTGACCCTCACGGACGAACAAACTAGGAGTAGGGTTGACCTCCGAGACACTGCTTTCCCTGACCCCGATGGAGAGCTATGGGTAGACGGCTCTTGCATCAAACTCCCAGATGGCACCACCTCAGCTGCCTATGCAGTAACGACAGCCCGAACAGTAGTTGAGACAGCTTGCATCACACAACGATCTGCCCAAGCAGCAGAGCTGATAGCCCTCACCCGAGCATGCATCATAGCCGCAGGGACCACCACGAACGTATATACGGACAGCCAGTATGCCTTCGGAGTGGTCCACCATTTTGGGCTCCTGTGGAAAGAGAGGGGATTCCTGACGTCCCACGGCACCCCGATCCTCCACGGAGATCTAGTCTCCGCTCTGATTGAAGCAGTTCTCCTCCCCAAACGATTAGCGGTGATCAAATGTCAGGCACACAAAAAGGTGACAGACTTAGTTGGACAAGGGAATGCATTGGCCGACATCACTGCACGAACCACAGCCGAGAATAGGACGGTGACACGCATGTACGTGACCAGGTCACAAGCAGGAACATGGAGTGACACAAGGGTAATGATCAGAGACATACAGTCGGCCAGCACCTCTCACGAGCTGACTAAGTGGGCAAGGGTGGGTTTGAAGGATGAGGAGGGCTGTTGGCGAACGAAGGATGCAAGCAAATGGATGCTGCCCGACTCATATCTGATTCCCATACTGACCATGGCTCACTCCCCCGCACACATAGGATCTGCACCCATGATCGAACTCATTTCCAAAGTCTGGCATAACGACAAAATCCCTGACTCAGCCAGACGTCTAGTTCAGCAGTGCCTTATCTGCCTGCAACACAACCCCGGGAAAGGAACTGTAGTGCCCCGGGGAGGGTTTGGGACCCCCAATCACCCCTTTGAGGTCCTTCAGATGGATTACATCCAACTAGAGAGATGCCAAAACCTGAAGTATGTACTAGTCATCGTATGTGCCTTCAGCAAGTGGGTAGAAGCCTATCCAACCCGTGACAACACTGCCATGACTACTGCCAAAGTACTACTGAAGGAATTCTTCCCTCGCTATGGCCTTTGCCGAATTTTATGGAGCGACAATGGCCCCCACTTCATAGCTGAGGTTATCCAACTAATCCTAAAGGGGTTGGGGGTGAAGCAACGATTCCATGCGGTCTTCCACCCCCAATCCGCTGGTCTAGTGGAACGCCATAATGCCACACTGAAGCTGAAACTGGCAAAAATAGTGGCCACCACTGGACTTAACTGGCCGGATGCCCTCCCACTGGCTTTGTTATCGATGCGCTCCACTCCCACCAAGCACCATTTGACCCCCTACGAGGTCGTGTTCGGGCGGCCAATGAATCTCTGGACTGCTCCCAAACCGACCTCCATTCATGACGTCCCAGACGTCCTACTATCTGATTATTTGTGCAAGTTAACTAAAACGTTGTCTGTCATTCATCAACAGGTGCAGCAGGCCATCCCCGATGCTTCCAGGGGCCCCGGTCACGACATCCAACCGGAAGATTTCGTATTGATACGAAACTTCCAGCGAACCAAGAGTCTGGAGCCTCGGTGGACGGGCCCCTGGCAAGTGCTGATCACCACCCGAACGGCACTCCGAGTGGAGGGGAAGAGGCACTGGCTGCACGCGCATCATTGCCGGAAGGTCTCTGCAAACCTGGCCACGACAGAAAACATCAGCACCCAAGAAGAGCTCCTGAGCAAAGACCGACCGATATTGGACTGTTATCCAGATACTGAGGCACTCGAACTTGCAAAATTCTCTGATCCTACTGTGCCATCCAGAGAAGGGTATTTCCTGCGTCGAAAGGAGGGAGTCTCGGCTAAGTAGGCCACGGACTAAGTTAAAATCTCAGAACGGTGACCTACACACAATCAAGGGTTGCCGGGAGAGAAGCTAAACGAGGTCTGTGGTTCTGCCCACTACCGAGCCCCTTGAAGGTGATGGAAGCACCAAATAAGAAGATGATGGAAGCGCCAGATAAGAAGATGATGGAAGCAACAGGAAATACCCAGTATAGAAATCCAAAGACTGACAACCTGCACAAATCAAAGACAATCGCACTCTTCATTGTCTTCCTCTTCTGCCTCCTCCTCATGACCTCCTTCTGGATTCTGGAGGAGAGCACACCGGCTCATAAGACATTGCTACCTACTACACAGCCAACACCCCTGAAAGAGCATCACCTAATCTCTCTGTCGCCTCAGCTCCGAGAAAGGCGCAGGGAATTCTGGAACAATTCCTTCGTGCAACTGTTGCACCAACACAACCTTGCTGCAAATGCTACGAACTGTTGGATCTGCGGGTTGCTCCCGCATGCCACTGGACACTCCATCCCCTTCATCCCTTCACCCTTCTCAGTTCACGGCTCTTGCCTCGCTGGTTGATCCTCATGCAAGAAAGCCACAGGGACAACGCCACCTCCAGCCGGACAGTATCACACTTCTACTCTGGGTTCTGGCTGAACAAAACAAGAAAGACCCCAGCTGCCCTGTGTCCTGCGCTCGCAGGCGCCACCTTCATCAAAGACATTCCAGCCAAAGAACGAGTCGAAGTACAGGTGCTCCACAATCCAGCCAGGACCACCTTCACTCATCTGCAAAAACAAACTACCGCCACTCTAACTGTGGCCCTGTCTGTCATCAATGTCACAGGTCTCGTGTGTCTCGAAGGCCAGGGGACGCAGCTGGTGGGTTACAGCGCCTGCCGAATCACCAGAACATTGGACTCAGCTGAACCCCCTTCTTTTGTTGCTTCTCCAAACATGTACTTTGTGTGTGGCACCAAAGCTTACACCTGGCTCCCGAGAGGTTGGAAGGGCACCTGTTACATTGCCTTCGTTCTTCCACCCACATATGTAGCCCCTGCCAACCACCACCGGCAGAGGCGTGCAGACGACCTTGGACAAGCCGACTCCACCGGAGCACAGTTCCTGGATGCAGCAAAGGGACTTGTTCCTCTGTGGGGTCCAATGGCAAACAGCCGTGCTATCCGACACCTGACCCAGGCCGTAGAAACAACGATCAACATCACGGCTGGCATCCTCGCCAACAACACTGCGGAACTTCAGGCGGTCCGCCTTGTGACCCTTCAAAATCGGCTCGTCCTAGACGTGGTCCTAGCCGACCGAGGAGGAGCATGCCGCATCATCGGATCCAGCTGCTGCACCTACGTGCCTGACAACTCGCCTTCAGTCTACAAAGCCATTGAACACCTCCACAGACTGTCCTCGGAGGTTCACCAAGAGCAGGAAGGATGGTCGCTTGGGAGCTGGTTTTGGGACACTTTGAAAAATTGGGGTTGGAAGTTGTTTTCCTTCGTACTGGTACCTGTTGTGGTATTATGTGGGTGTTGCTTAGGTATCCAATGTCTGCCACCTTTGCTCGGCCTTGTTTCTAGCTGTATGTGCCCAAAGACTTTGGACTTCCGAAATGAGCACATGAGCCCCCTCTATGAAGTAGAAATACGTGGCCTTATGGGGATAAATCCGAACTGACAAGTTGGCGAGACATGTTAAAAGGGAGGACTGTGGAATTTTAGTTTGCAATCTGAACATCATCTGCGCCAGCTTGTCACCTATGCACTACGTGCACGGCAGCCATTTTAGATATCATGGCCTCCCTGCCCACGATCGATCGCCAGCGCGCCCCTCTGACCCAGCAAGCATCCTCCGTGCACCCTGGCTCCCCCTCCCTCCTCCTTATGAGCATGACCCTTCTGCATGACCCTGTCCTTGGGAGTCACGCCAGCGCCTGACCAACACCTCCTCTCCTCCCATGAATGCCCCTCTGTTGGTAAACCTCCCCTCTGCGCTGGATTGTCCACGCAGCATGAATACCACTCCATTGATGGCCCCTCACCCCGTGTCCAACTGTCCACACAGGTCCGAGGCCATTGCCTAAGCCGAGAGATATCATTTACTGCCCTTATTGTATGAGGTCGCTCTCCTTCAAAGGACCCTCTATTGATCCAGGCCTCCCCACCCCCTGTGACATGATCAGGCGCACACATCCTAAGACTCGACGAAACACTCAGCTGCGTGATGACCCTCTCTCTTATCAGCAGGTTGAGGACCTCCATTGTGAAGGTATATGGGGGTGGGATTAACACGAGGATTACGGGGATGTCTCTTTTCCTTGCCTTACAAGGTTGTGATTGTAATAAAGGAAGGTCACATGCCATAAACCAGTGTATAAGAGGCCAGGCCTCTGAGTGGCTGTTAGAGCACCTCGAGACGATACCTTGTTGTCTGATCTGATGTGTTCTGCTCCGTCGGAATAAACTTCTGTTTCCTGCCTTCTGGTCTCCGGCGCCTGCCTCATTGCTTGGTAATTTGAATGGTACAAGGGCGGTTAGCGCCGGGCAAATCTTGAGAAAGGTCCTAGCCCTACCTTTTTCTACACCAAAAGCTTACATATGCCTTTTGCACTAATGTGAGCTGGGCCATGAGCCATAGTCACGACCGGCAACACATAAGCGTCCGGTAACAACCATCGCTGATGTTCCGACAATTCTGTCCAACAACTCGTCAAATCTAACATTCCAGTCCTTTCTTTCCACGTACTCAATTCTTCCTCAGTAGCCTCTCCCTGTATCGTTTTCACACTCTCAATCGTGTCTTCACACATTCCAATTTCCCTCACCCAGTTTGCAGGGCCTGCCACATACATTCGACTAGTAGTGCTTCTAGCTGTAGTTTTCGCTACTTCATCTGCAAATGCATTTCCACGACCCACATCATCTGTGACTTTCTTATGTGCACTGCACTTTATGATCGCTATCTGTGCAGGTAAGGTAAGTGACCCAAGAAGATCAGTCACTAACTGACCATGCTGAATCTTTGTCCCGTGGAGGTAAAGAATCCTCTCTCCCTCCACAGCTTTCCGAAACTATGCGCCACACCGAAGGCGTACTGATTATCCGTGTACACATTCACTCTCTTTCCCTTTGACAACACACATGCTCTAGTCAAAGCTATCAATTCAGCTGCTTGGGCTGAATTATGTCCAATACGTGCTGTCTCAACAATAGTGCATAAGGTGGTGACAGCATAGGCAGAAATGGTTTCTCAATTTGGAAGCTTAAAACAAGAACCGTCCACCCATAGGATCCCGTCCGGGTCCTTGAGCGGAGTGTCCTTTAAATCAATCCTTCCCTTCGTTTCTTCTTCTGTTCGAAGAAAACAATCATGCTTTTCCTGATCGTCTTTCTCATCTGGGAGTGGCAACAGTATAGCTGAATTCAACGTGTAACATCTTTTGATATGCATATGGCTCGCTAGAAGTGTCAGCTCGTAACCAGACAAACGAGCACTCATGAGATGCTGCGTCTTGGTTCTATTTAGCAAGGTATCCACTGCATGTGGAACCATAACAATAAGTGTGTTATCCAATACTAATCCGGCAGATTGCCTAATAGAAATTGCGGCAGCTGCTGTAGCTCTGAGACAACTGGGCAAAGCTTTAGCTACTGGGTCTAATGTAGCGGAGAAATAGGCACATGGCCTCTGCTTATCTCCAAATTGCTGTGTTAACACTGACAACGCGCAACCTTCTCTCTCGTGTACGTGCAATGTGAAGGCCTTACTATAATCTGGGGTACCCAACACTGGAGCGGAACACAGGGCAGTACGTAAATCAACAAAACCTTTCTGCTTTAAGAAGTGCTACGAATAATTTTCCGCTCCCTACGTTATTAGCGGTCTTTAAAAGCATCCTAATATGGGAAAATTGGAAAGCCCAGCCGTATATCTGGAGGTCTGGTGCTGCAAGGCCTCCTTTTTCACGACGCCGTCTAATCTTTTTCCATGATAACCTGGGCGTACGGCTATTCCAAATAAATCTATTTAATTCTGTTTGGAGTTTGGCAGTCAAAGATGGATCAAAGAAAAGAGGGATAGTGTTAAACAAAAACATAATCTTGGGTAAAATGGTCATTTTGACCAAATTAGATCTACCTATCAGGGAAATAGGAAGAGCTGACCATGATCTCAGCAATCTTCGAGCTTCCTTAGCCACACGGGCAAAATTTAACGGGGCAATCTTATTAATATCCGTATAGATATTTAGCCCGAGATACCTAAGGGTGGCACTTGGCTGTACTCCTACAACCGGAGCAGGTTGATTCCAAACCATAATGTCGGTTTTGGATGCATTCACTTCATAACCGGATATTGCCCCAAACTCTTCTGCAATAGATATGACCTTAGGGAAAGCTGAACTTAACTCAGATGAAAAGATAAGGACATCGTCCGCGTATAGTGCGACTTTCCGCTCCCAACCTTCAAAAATAAAAGGTTTTATATTAGTATTGTCCCGAATTAGTTGAGCAAAAGGCTCGATATATAAATCAAATAAAAGTGGTGAGAGGGGACACCCTTGACGGGTTCCTCGTGTAATATCAAATTCCTCCGTAAGCTCGCCGTTAACCAGTAATGAAGCAGAAGGGTTTTTGTATAGTAGTTTTACTGCTCATCTAAAATTGTCTCCCAGATTGAACTTTTTTAACACTTCTTCTAAATACACCCAGTTTACCCTGTCAAAGGCTTTGGTGGCATCAAGAGTGAAAACTGCTAAAGGAAGTGATGCTGAGATGGCCATATCTATTGCACAAATGAGGTTATACGTCAGTTCGTGCAGTTGCCTCTCTTTTGCAAAACCTTTCTGATCCATATGCAAGATGTTATTTGCTACGCCACTCAATCAATTCGCAAGTACGCTGCAAAGATTTTATAATCCGTACTAAGAATTGGAATTGGTCTATATGACCCACAGTTGGATGCGGGTTTGCCGGGCTTTAAAATCAGGGTTATAGAGGCCCTATCCCAGGAAGCAGGAGGTAGGGCACCTTCTAATAAGATGTTATTGAACAGATTTGTTAAGTAGGGAAGAATAGTTGGACATATTACTTTGTATATTTCCGAGGGTAAACTATCTGGTCCTGCTGCTTTGCCTTTTTTACTTTTCGAGGTGGCAAAGCTAACTTCCTCCGATGTAATATGGCCATCTAAAATTTCCATTTGTTCAGGGTCCAGAACCGGTAAAGCGATCCTGGATAACCAGTCCCTTGCTTGAGTAGTTTGTACATCACTATCTTCTTGTTATATATCTCACTGAAGAAACTTCTAAAAGCGCCACTAATTCCCTCATCTGTAGAGTGTAGTACACCATCTTTACTGGTGGCACTAATATTATTTCGGACCCTATCAGTCTTCGACTTCCAGGCAAGGAGCTTACCGGCACCTTCCCCATATTCGAAGTGGGCCAGTCTACTAGCCTCCCATCTCTCTAAGACCCGTGCACTCAAGACTGAGGAAAGATCTCCCTTTAGGACTGTTAATTTATCTTGCATCCCAACAGGTGTGGACCCTATTGATGCTGAATTCGTGATAATCTCTTCTTGAAGTTTTGCTATCTCCAATTCAAGAGAGGCTACTGCTTCCCTATAGGTCTTATTTTAAGGGGAAAAAATTGGGCCAACAAACTTTTTGTTAAAGTTTGAGGACCCAAAATACTTTAAGAAGGTCAAGTTAAAGGTGCTGAGGGACTTAGCCAGAACATGGACAAATCTAAGACGTACACTCAATTTGGATTACTATCAGAGTCGGGCCCCGCTATGGGACTCGTCAGGTGCTCCATCTTGGCTTTTGGATAGTTTAGCCCTCCCAGTTAGAGAGGCTGGGATCTCAGCTTGGGGTGACCTGTTTGTTGATGGAGTATTACTTCCATGGGAGACCTTTAGCTCAATAATAGGAATTCGCTTTTCACGCTTTAAATACCTTCAAATCCAGAGTTGGTCCCAAGCTTACAGCCTAGGACGGGGTAGGCATAAACTAGGTGCTGATAACAATCTAGTATCCTATCTGATGGCAAACCTCCATTTAAAAAAGAGATAACATTTTGGTATAACCTTATACTAGACAAGATTGATGGCGAATTCTTGCTACCCCACTCCCTTTGGGAATCATATATACCTAACACTGATGTAGAGGGCTTGTGGCTCAAATCATTTAAGATTCTGGGGGAGACCGTAAAACCATCTTGGCTTTGTCGGAACCACTTGTTCACACTACATAGAGCGTACTATTCTCCACTACTTTTATCAAAGTTCACCAATAATGCTCAGGTCTCATGCCCTAGATGTGGTTTAGCAGCAGCATCAGATACACATATGTTCTTTGAGTGTCCCTATATAACATCTTTTTGGAATGAAATCTGTGCTTCCCTTTCACTAGCAATTGATCTACAAGTTAGTCCCTGCCCCACGTTAGTTTTCTTTGGTATTATACCCAAGATTGAAGGTATAAGTAAAAAACTGGTCTTTTATAGTTGTTTATTAGCTAGAAGAGAAATTTGTAAACGCTGGAAAGACAAGACTCCTCCTCTCTATACAGATTGGCGAGCAGCGATGTTACAGATGTCTAAACTAGATCTGGCTAGAGCAGGCAACCAACACAAGAGGAGATTTTGGCTACTTTTGAACTGGTAACTATAGGCCAGAACATTACGTTTTTTTTTTTTCCCCCCAAGTCCTATGATTGTGCTGCTTGGATGGATCATTTGTTCTTTTGATCCCTTTTTGCTTTACATACCCTATATATGCGACTCTGGCTATAAAATGGGTTGTATATAGCAGTTCACCAACCCTGTTGGTACCATTAGATGAGGATAAAGTTGGGATGTGTGGCATTGTTGGATACGCTGTCAGGTACCATCTAAATCCCCCTCAGTATACCTGGGCCAGTGCCTTAGTCATCTTCTATATTTCTTCGTCACTACATGGTTACCAAGGGCGAATATGAGGACACAAAAAAAAAAAAAATCATCCGTCCAAGGGAGCGGATGGGGCGTATCTTTCAACGTTAATGCCACCAATGGTTTCGCCAAAAGTGAAAAATTGGGAATCCATTGCCTACAGTAGGAAGTGATACCCAAAAAGGCACGCACTTCTCTCTGTGTGGTGGGTACAGACATCTGTGAAATAGCATGAATACGTTCTGGGGTCAATCGCCTTCCCTCCTTCGACAAGAGATGACCTAAATAGGTCACTTCTTGTCGGACATACTGCAACTTGGAGGGCGATACCTTATGATTCAAAACAGCCAAATGACGCAACAACGCAACAGTCACATCTCTACACACATGTTCCGTATCAGCAGCCACCAGTAAATCATCCACATACTGAACAAGCGTAGCACCTGGAGGTAAAGAGAACGTATCAAGTTGGCATTTAAGAGAGTTGCTATAAATAGAGGGACTTTCACAATAGCCTTGAGGAGCTCTTTTAAATCGGAAACTTCGGCCACCCAAAGAGAAACCAAAGATATCCTTACTTTCTTCAGCAATAGGAATGCTAAAGAAAGCGTTCTTAAGGTCGATCACCGAGAACCAAGCCGCCGAAGCAGGAATCATTGTCAACAAAGCTGTAATGTCCGGAACAACAGGGAACTGTGGTACCACTATTTTATTGACTTCCCTTAGGTCAATAACAAATCTATAGACAGGAGGCTGTGAAGGATCCGTCCTCTTAAGGATCGGAAGAACAGGACTGTTACAAACATTGCCTCTGGTCTCTTCGACCACACCTTTCTGAATAAAATCATCAACAATAGCCAACAGTGCTCTCTCTCCGTCACTACGATATTGAGGAATGCGTGGCATTCTAACATTATCCTTAACTGTGACAACATATGGTGGGATCGCAAGACGACCCACGTCATTCGGGCCCGTGGCCCAAAGGCTTTCTGGGAGAGAAAGTAACTCAGGTGGAAACTGGTCCCGTGATAAATACATGGGGGATATCAGTCTTTTTCCCAACATAAGATGTACACCAGAAGGGGAACAATACAATGTTGCGTGCAGTCTTTTCAATAGATCCAAACCTAGTAAATTCTCACCACAACCAGTTGTCAAGATAAGTGGAGCTTCCAAATCATAAGGACCAATCAAAACAGGCAAGGGGCAAGAGACCGGATTACGGACTGGAGCGCCAGAAAATCCCACTGAAGTATTTATTAAGCAAGACAAAGGTGCCCCATGGAGTTTAGAAGAAATTATAGAACTTCTCATCGCACCAGTATCCAAAAGAAATGGTTCTGAAACTGTGGTAAATTTAAATTACCTATACTTAATTTATGCGGTAAAGTACAATAAGAATAACTCAGTCAAAATGAAAAGGCAGAGTCCGTGGCATCTGAGTTTTAAAAGGGGTTTTATTCCTTAAGAAGGAATTGGTTCGAACCAGGTACAATTTCTATCACCACGAAGGTTCAGGAAAGGAATTACAATGCTTTATTAACAGTACATCATATATATAGTCAATGTATTACAGTGGTGATGGGTTCAGAGGGCGTAACAGCTGAGAGAAAAGAGATAAGAACATAAGTACGTAACAGAAGGCGTGCACAAGGGCGTACACGGAGGTGTGTGCTAGAAACGTCACATAGAGGTGTCACAAGTGGGTGGATCCCTAGAGGAATCCTGCAGAGTCAGCAGAAACATGTGGCAGAGATGCGCGCGCAGCAGCATGACGTGTGATTGACGTGGAACTGGAGGGTGAAGGGGACTTGACATTTAGCCCTACATGAGGAGACAGAAGTCTGGGGTGTCAGAACAACCTAATCCCAAATCATATCTAATATCTTGTGTTTAAGGAACTGTATTATCTAGAAGGAAAGGTCTCTCGGGCAGAGGCTATTCTATACTGACTGCTAGTGCGTGCATATGCGACTACGTGTCTACATGAGATGCGAGGGGCCAAGGGCCTACCATGGTAACAGGAGCTATGAATTACTTGCATGGAGACAGTGAGGCCGGGCCCTTTGCTCTGCAGCTGGGAGGGATGTTTACCTATACTACTAGACAGGAATGTATTTTCGAGGAGCGGAGCAGATAACTTGAAGGCTGAATACAGTCTTGGCAGGCGAGCAGGCCGAGCCAGGCACCGCTAGCCGCGCAGGGAGTAAGTAAAAGGTCATGGATACAGATGTAGGTCCAGGCTGCAGCTTCCAGAGGCGGAAGGCAGAAAAAAGGCTTGAATGGCAGGAATCAGGGCCTAACTCGCCAGAGCTAGAAAAACGTGAAAGTGCACCATGTAAAGACGTTGGCAAGGCACACTTAGGAACTGAATATCGGACCCATTCATGGTGGATCTGAAAGAGGACATGTTAACGTTGGACGCAAATGTATTTGCGTCTTCATAGCTGGTTGTGGAGGGAACATACATGTACTAGAAGCACGTACATGGAGCCGTTGGGGTCTACGATAGGGGACACAATTGACCATAAAAATTCATATTACCTCATTCCCTCCTTGTCCCCTACGGACCCTTCATGATATATCAATCCTCATTAATCTATCGATCTGTTCATGTAACATCATTTGCTCTTCTTTCTTCTTACGGCGTTTTGAATGAGGACTTGAATGAGGAATACATGATGTGGCGCACAAGCCGCAAATTGCTGGCCCACATTGCAGACATAGGCAACAACTGAACACTATAAGAAGGGCTATACCTAGGAAGGATAGGACTTTCCATCCCCAAGCTGACAACGTGGTCCAGAACCAACCGGACCAAGTCCAGGTGCCTGGATTCTGGTGTATCAGACTCGCAATCTTGTGAAGACGGGTAATGGCTCTATATACTGATGGCGCGTTTTCTGGAATGAAAACACAGCAGCTCGATCCGATGACTCTACAGGCTCCGCCCCTATCGGCCAGGATGACGTCAAGGACGAGACGATTTTGAAGAACAACAATCCGCATAGCAGACTGCTCCTCTGTTAAGTTGCCTAGGGCGGAAGTAGTTTCATTCACTACAGCTTCAAGGGTTCTAGTTAATTTGCGTATCAGTTTACTATTAAAGACAGCACCTAAGTAGGGAAAGAAACCTTTATTGAAATCTGTGTATTGCTCCCATGCCGTTTCAGTGTAGTCGACAATCGGGAGATCTCTCTGTGGTCTATTGTGTACTAGATGAGTGTTTCTATGATAATCAGGAGGGGCTAGAAAAACAGGTGGCAGAAGGAATGCAATGTAACAGGTGCCATCCCAATCTAGAGGTAAGCGTATATATGCGGTATGACCACAAACGAAGTAGGAATGACGTGAAGCTTTGAATGTTGACTTGCCCTTATCACTAAATTCTATCACGGTAGTACATTTACTATGACCCAGGTGTACTGAACCATTCTTTCTGACACATAATTCACCTTTGACTGGTAATACGGACATGGCGGGCAAGACTGGTTCGGTTTCGGATTCAACATTCAGAATCATGAGGTTAAGTGTAAAGTTACCTAATCCATATACTTCATTTTCTAGATCAGTCCCTGTCCTTTTCGGAAGACCCTCCTTGTCAGGGAAACATACTTTATGCAAAACAGTGTTCAGGTTTCCCCATACCCAGTTGCCCTGGTAAACTACAGAATCTGAATTTAAGGAATTAATCAAACTAAACCATGCCCCACAGGAACCATTGTGTGTGAACGGGTACAGGAAAAGAGGCAGAACTCCCTTGTATTTCTGATAGGGAGGAAGTTGGCCACATATCCAACAATTTGTAGCGTTGCTGGTCTGATGGGAATGGTGTAACATACTAATGAATGTGTTGTTGCGCAGCGCAAGTCTGTAAGACAATTCATGCGGGGGCAGTTCACTGAAAGAATGCTCGGCAGTAACGTTGAAGAGAGACTGTGCATGCTTGAAAATAGGGTAATACACATGTAATAGCACACTTGCAGCAATAATCATAAGGCTCAGAAAAAACATAATCAATAGTGTCACAATGCAATGGCTGCAAAGAGATTTACAATATTCACGCTTCCTGAGCAGTTTCTGTCTATCGCTCTCTCTGTTGGGGTCTATGGGATACATGTCAGAAAACACGTCTAACCGATTCACCTAGGGGAGGACTTAAACAATTAAACTGTCTGACTTGCTAGACCTCAATTTCAGTTTATATATTTCGGAAGAAGTTTTCTCGACCAGGGGGAGTTTTGAGTCAGTCTGTGGAGGAGGGCCGGGCTGGGAGTCTGAAACTGGCGGCAGTCCATGAAATTTTTTAATATGACTCGAGTGGAGCCAGCCCTTGCGGCCCTCCACTTTGATAGCTGTCCTTGTGGTCAAAAGTACTAGTCTTGGTGCTTGCCAACGGGGCTCCAGCGGACTTCTCCTGTCGAAATTTCTAATGTAGACGAGGTCTCCTGGAACAACTTCATGGGGCTTCACCTCGGTGTTGTCGGGAAAGGCGGCAGCGACCTGTGAACGACATGATTGTAGTGCAGACATCAAGGAAGCAAGGTAATCTGTCAGCATATTACAATCGACATCGGTTATTTTGCGAGGCAGAGGCGTCCCCCACATATTCGGTGGCCTACCAAAGACCACCTCGTACGGGGATAGCCCTGTTCTGGAATGTGCGACCATCCTCATATAAAAAAGAGCAACTGGCAAAGCTACTATCCAGTCGACACCTTTCTCTCTACAGATTTTAGCAAGACGAATTTTCAGAGTCTGATTGTGTCTCTCTACGAGACCTGCTGCTTCGGGATGTCGGACACAGTGGAACTTCCACTGATAGCCTAGCAGGAGTGATACCTGCTTCATAAGCTCGGACGAGAATGGCTGACCATTATCGGAGTATACGATGCGGGGCAAACCATATCTGGGGAAGAATTCACGAACCAGCTGCTTGGCAGTGGTCGGAGCAGTGTAATCTGAGACTGGATATGCTTCTGTCCAACGGGAGAGTGCACATACAACTACGAGGACATATTTGAATCCTCGACAACGTTCCATCTGGATATGGAGGACTTCAAAAGGGTGATCGGGAGGATGAAATCCACCTTGCTCTACGGGAATGCTTTTACCTGGGTTGAACTGACAACAAATCATGCAAGTACGCACTTTCTGTTTGGCTGCTGCTCGTAAGTGTTTATTGAACCAAAGGTGTTGAATACTGTCTAACATGGCTTTTTCTCCTAAATGTGCTGGACTGTGTACTGTGTTAATGATAACTTGAACCATAGAGTCGGGGAGAAACCATGTAGATTTTCCCTTCGTCATCCATCCTTGATCTGTCTGGATCCCTCCTAGTTCAGCCCACTTCTTTATTTCGTCTGGTGTAGCATGTGTCTGTATGTCAATTACATCTAGGGCGGGATCCTTAACTGTCATGCAATGTGTCGGTGTCGCGACTATTGTCTTTGTCAGGTCAATGGTGTGAATCTGATTCTGAGCTGTATGCTTAGCTGTTCGGTCTGCCAGGTCGTTACCCTGGGAAATCGTATCTGTAACCTTTGTATGTGCCTTGCACTTCATGATGGATATTGCTGTAGGCAGATGTATTGCATCTAACAGAGCTTGAATAAGGGGACCGTGTTGAATCTTGGCACCGTGAGAAGTCAAAAAACCTCTCTCTCGCCAGAGGACACCGAAGTCGTGTACGACTCCGAATGCATAACGGGAATCTGTGTATATATTTACTCTCTTGTTCTTTGCTTGAATACAGGCTTGTGTCAGAGCGATGAGCTCTGCTGCTTGGGCTGACAGGGTGTCAATACAATTCGTTTCTATGACTTAAGTTTCTGTTGTGACTGCGTAAGCGGCCACTAATTCTCCTGTACTTGTTCTCATGCATGAACCATCCACATAAAGAGTCAGGTCTGGATCTGGTAATGCGGTGTCAGTCAAGTCTTGTCTGGGTTTCGTCGTGATGGTAATGACTTCAATGCAATCATGTGCCAATGGGTCTGTTTCAGTTAATGGCAGAAGTGTAGCAGGGTTCAATGTATTACAACGTCTTATTTCTATGTGTGGCTGAAACAATGTCAATTCATAACCTGTCAGTCGTGCTATAGTCAAGTGTTGAGTCTGTGTTCGGTTTAAAAGAACTTCCGCGGAGTGTGGAACCTGTACTGTCAATTGATGTCCTAACACTATGGAATCACTTTGTCTAATTGCTAGAGCTGTTGCTGCAACTGATTTCAAGCACGCAGGCAGAGCCTGGGCTACTGGATCCAATGTACTAGAAAAATAGGCACACAGTTTGTGTGAACCTGCTTGTTCTTGGGTCAGCACTGACAATGCCGTACCTTCACGTTCTGTGACAAAAAGTGTAAAAGGCTTACTGTAACATGGTGTCGCTAAAACTGGTGCTTGGCATAAGGCTTTCTTTAAGTCGTCAAAAGCTTGTGTGTGTTCCTGAGTCCAAGGGAGGACAGTCGAAGACGCTGCCTCCTGTGTTGTCAACTGTATGAGTGGCTTTGCTAGAAATGCATACTGAGGGATCCATTGTCTGCAGTAAGAAGTGAGGCCTATAAAAGCTCGTACCTCCTTTTGTGTCTTGGGTGGTAACATGTTTGCAATTAACTGGATGCGGTCAGGTGTTAGCTGTCTCCCCCATTTGGACAGCAAGTGCCCAAGGTACACCACTTGCTGAACACAGAATTGCAGCTTCGAAGGGGACACCTTGTGCCCCTTGTCAGCCAGGAAATGCAAAACCGTCAGTGACGCTTGCTCACATTCAGGTTCGCTGCGGGCGGTGATCAGCAGATCATCGACATACTGTAACAGAGCAGTGTTGTCAGGCATGTGTATACTGTCGAGTTGTCTTTTCAGTGCTTGGCTATAGATGCTGGGGCTTTCTGTGATTTCTTGAGGTGCGCATGCAAATTTGAAGCTTCGTCCATTTAAACAGAATCCGAAAAGGTATTGGCTTTCCGGGTCAATTGATACACTAAAGAAGGCGTTCTTCAGATCAATTACAGTAAAGAACGCTGCCTCAGAATCAATAGCTGTCAATAGAGATGAGATATCTGGGACCACAGGATACTGCGGTACAATGCATTTATTTAATTCGCGCAAATCGATAACTAATCAATAAACTGATGGTGCATTTGGATCAGTACGTTTAAGAATTGGAATGATAGGGGAGTTACATAGATTCGAGTTGGTTTCCACAACCACTCCTTGTGCAATGAGCTCGTCAATGATTTTCAGTAAAACCACTACCGCATCTGGGGGTAACTTGTATTGTCGAATTCGTGGCAAAACAACTCCTGGTTTGAGTGTGACTCGATACGGTGTAATATGCATACAACCTACATCAGTGGGGCCTTGTGCCCATAAATGTGCAGGGACATTCTGTAATCTGGGATCAATATCTCTCAACACATAGTGACCTTTAAAGTCACGTAAAAACAGTCTTACTCCTTCCGGGGAGCAACAAATAACAGCTCCTAGAGCTTTCAGTGTCTTGATACCTAACAAGTTTTCTGGACATGATTTTGTGAGTAATAAATCTGTAGTACGTGTCAATGGAGCAACTGCAAGGGGAAGTGGTTGCGATACTTCATTAATAATAGGCTTGCCTGAAAAACCAAGGGAAACATTCTGTGAGCCTGAGAGGGGTGCCCCTGGAACCTCATCGTGACTTATAGTTGTCCTGCTTGCCCCTGTATCAATTAAAAACTTTCTGTCTTTCCCTAATACTTGACTGTGTACATAAGGACCCTCTTGATCTACAGGAACCTCAATAAGAGGCAAGCCAACTTCCCTCTCTAGGCTGTTTCATGTGTATCGCTGATAATCAGGATAATCAGTTTGGGCATACTGGTACATCTGCTGAGTTGCATGTTGTGTTGCGGCAATCGGTTGTGGCTGTGGTACCGCTACTGTCTGTACTGACTGTTGTGAAGCTTGCATAGGCTGGATATTCTGTGGTACTTGTTGTTGGACCTGGTCCTGTCTAGGAGGACGCGGTCTTTCTTTAGTTTTCCCAGTAAGTATATTGTGTTTCAAAACTGCACAATCGTTTATATAGTGACCTGGCTGTTTACAGTAGTTGCATGTCCCTTTAACAGGAGCTGCTGAATTATTGGACTGTGTCGTGCCCTTTTTCTGACCGTCAGCTGGAACTGACTGAGCAACTAACATTTTCATTTTCGTGTCTTTCATACGTCTTTGTTCGTGATCATGTTCTTCTCTAATTCTGTTCTGGTGATACTGTAACATTTGTAACATTTGTGAAGGCGTATTTGCTTGCCATGTGCTCTCGACTTTCTGTACACGGTTCTTAACTTGGGGAAGGGAATTCTCGACTAGTTTTGTTACAAAAAGATGTGGATATGACTCGCTACTTGCTTTCAGGCCACTATTAATACCAAAACATTTCTCAAATCGGGAATAGAAATCACTAGTGTCTTCATCTGGTTTCTGTTTGCAGGCTGAGATTGCATCCCAGTCTTCCTTTTTAGTAGCTAATAAACGTGGCAGAACTTGTACTAACAATCCTGGTAATGCTTTAGTTTTGTCCCCAAGCCCTACACCTGGGGTTCGTGTATTTTCTTCGTTCTCTAATTCAGCCCAAACAATCTTTTGCTCTCCCACCTCCCATTCTTTTTCTTTCAGTTTCTCGTAAATACCGGCAGGCAATAATACTTTCAATATTTTCATGATGTCGGGATAGGTATAATCACCCATTAGTAACATGTCTTTTAATTCACGGTGGAAACCTGCAGGGTCTTTGTCATGGCTAGGCACTAATTTCTTCATTTCTAATAGTTCCATTTTAGTTATGGGCGTGTACACAAACACGCGTCTAAAGGTATTATCATCATTCCTAACTGGATGCACTTCTCGCAAGGGATTCTGTCGGTCTATGTAATACATTTTTCTTTCTGGAGGTGGAGCTGGAACAAACTGTGTTTTCAGAAAGGCATTATACCTGTGTCGATGTTCTAGAATTACTTTAATTAAGTCGGTACCTAAACCTCTCCATTTATTCATGAGAAGTTCTATTAATATATCAGGTAGGGGACCAGGATCAGAGTGTTGGCTTTTATACAATATAAGGAGGTGTTGTATCATGTACATACCAGCTAAACGCTGTTCATCTGGGGAAAGATTCAAAAACGTTTGTGCTAGTGCATCATCACTATATTTATCAGAATTGTCAGCCCATTGTACGGCTGACCTGGCTAATTCTTGCTCATCCATAGAATCGAGTACATGGTACCCCATTCGTTCTTGAATTCTTTTATCGGTAGCCTGAAATAGATGTTCTGGCGTCTTTGGATTTGACATGGCAGCTTGAAAATGTCTCTTACTTTCCGGACGTACCGGACGCATTGAATTATTAAAAGGTCTTCCCTTACCTACATATGCTATCATTTCTCTAGCTGGTAGTTGTAATTGTCCTGTTGTCGTTTCTGTTGTTCCTCCACCGAGAATTCATTCTTATCTGAATCTATTTCTGGTTCAGGCTGTCTTCTTTCGTGTATTTGTTCTACTACTTTTCGAATCCTTCGATACATATTTTCTATACAACTCTGTTTATCATGTTTTCCATCTGCTATATTCTGACCCCATTTGTTAAGTGCTTTCATCTCTTCCTGGTCTACACCAGGCCTATCTCGGTCTCTTATCAAGCAGTTTATGAAGAAACGTAATATCATTTTTTGAGTGTCAACTTTCTGATGCGCCATGGCATCGCCGATACTTTCAGGGCCTTGCCCCGTTTGGACAAAAAGATATATTCTGTCTAGATGATCAATCATTCCTGGTAGTAACATTAAATAGTTTGCAACTCGTCGTAGACGTACTGATGATAGCATCATTCTGTCGTCTTTACCGGGTACTGGGTCATATCTACAGTCTGTAAGAGGCTCTTTGAGTATGTCGTAACTCGCTGTTTGAGGTGTACGTTGTTGTGCTAAATCCCTATAAGTCAATCGATGTGTTTGTGGCGGTGTTTGAAAACCTCCTGCTGCACCTCCCGAGGTGCCAGGTCCAAAAGGATTTGTTGGGTGCATGGTAGGGAGAATGGGTGCCGGAAGGACTGGAGGAACAGGCGCAGGATGTGGAACGGGAGGAGGAGTTTGGTGTTGCGGAGGTGGGGGTAGATTATCTCGGGGTGGAGTGCCGTCAGCAGGTGGTGTGCGTGGCGGCGGAATATTAACATATTCGGGGGCTACATCATCCAAATAGGAAGAAAGAAAAATGTCTTTTGTGGTCTTGTGACGTACTTTAGTCGGGAGCAATGGAGGGGGCAGACCCATTGGTATTTCCGGAGTGGCCTTAGGTAAACCCTCGGCCAGGAGAGGATACATACCATTCATAAGAGTGTTTCGTTGTCGGTCTACTTGTTCTGCTTTTACTCATATACCCTCCTCTACTAGAACGTTTTCTCGGGCTTTGTCTGAATCCTCTCTACTTTTCTCTGCTTTTCTGAGCGCTTTCTCTGTGCGTCTGTGGGATTCTTTACGCCATAATTCAATGGCATCTTTCTGTGACTGTCTGGCTTTCTTTTTCCATAATGCTTCTTCTACTCTCATGATGCAATCGGCATCCCATGTCCCAGCAGCGGGCCATCTTTGATTCTCTGCTAAATCTTTGGTGTAATCCACCCATAAATCGAGATATAATACAGCATCTAAGCCGTGCTTGTGGTACATAAAGTGCCCTGGAGTGTCCCTAGGTGGGACAGGCACTGCCTCTTCTAGAATCCCTTTTCTAGTTCCTATTTGTCTTAGTTTAGAGAACAGCGGCATGTTTCAGCCGTGCTACTTGGTACTTGATACTTACTCGGACTTGGACACAATTAATACAATATACACAATAATGTAGATCGAACAATCACTCATACCACGACATTAAAACACATTTAAACATTTTGAAAAACGAACAACAATAACCAGAATAAAACTAACTACCTGCATACTCGATATACTGCTAAACAGTACAGATACACCGCTAAACAGTGCAGACCGGGTCTGTGTACCCAAACCCGTCTTGACCGGCACAAATTAATGCGCACGTCTAGATGCGTCCCCAGCAACGGTACTCACCGGGAAGCACGGAACAGAAGGCCTCGGAAACTCGACACTGGACTGGACCGGACGGGACTCGACTCGACTCGTGACGTGGATACTTCGGAACTTCGGAACTGGTGGGCCTCTGAATACCTCGGACTTTGCTCTCTCAGCTAGGCTCTGGTCGGGATCCTCCGCACTCCTCACCGCCTCGTCTGGGCCTCGATCGCAGCCTCAGCCACCTCCGTTGGCCTGAGGGAGGTACAGGAAATCCTGCGGGTACGCGTAGTTGTCCGTCAGCGCTGTGGCAGGGGACCGGGCCTGCAACGCACCGCCGGCGCGTGGGGTGGGGGAGGGGTCCCTGTTCGGGTGCCAATTCTGTGGTAAATTTAAATTACCTATACTTAATTTATGCGGTAAAGTACAATAAGAATAACTCAGTCAAAATGAAAAGGCAGAGTCCGTGGCATCTGAGTTTTAAAAGGGGTTTTATTCCTTAAGAAGGAATTGGTTCGAACCAGGTACAATTTCCATCACCACGAAGGTTCAGGAAAGGAATTACAATGCTTTATTAACAGTACATCATATATATAGTCAATGTATTACAGTGGTGATGGGTTCAGAGGGCGTAACAGCTGAGAGAAAAGAGATAAGAACATAAGTACGTAACAGAAGGCGTGCACAAGGGCGTACACGGAGGTGTGTGCTAGAAACGTCACATAGAGGTGTCACAAGTGGGTGGATCCCTAGAGGAATCCTGCAGAGTCAGCAGAAACATGTGGCAGAGATGCGCGCGCAGCAGCATGACGTGTGATTGACGTGGAACTGGAGGGTGAAGGGGACTTGACATTTACCCCTACATGAGGAGACAGAAGTCTGGGGTGTCAGAACAACCTAATCCCAAATCATATCTAATATCTTGTGTTTAAGGAACTGTATTATCTAGAAGGAAAGGTCTCTCGGGCAGAGGCTATTCTATACTGACTGCTAGTGCGTGCATATGCGACTACGTGTCTACATGAGATGCGAGGGGCCAAGGGCCTACCATGGTAACAGGAGCTATGAATTACTTGCATGGAGACAGTGAGGCCGGGCCCTTTGCTCTGCAGCTGGGAGGGATGTTTACCTATACTACTAGACAGGAATGTATTTTCGAGGAGCGGAGCAGATAACTTGAAGGCTGAATACAGTCTTGGCAGGCGAGCAGGCCGAGCCAGGCACCGCTAGCCGCGCAGGGAGTAAGTAAAAGGTCATGGATACAGATGTAGGTCCAGGCTGCAGCTTCCAGAGGCGGAAGGCAGAAAAAAGGCTTGAATGGCAGGAATCAGGGCCTAACTCGCCAGAGCTAGAAAAACGTGAAAGTGCACCATGTAAAGACGTTGGCAAGGCACACTTAGGAACTGAATATCGGACCCATTCATGGTGGATCTGAAAGAGGACATGTTAACGTTGGACGCACATGTATTTGCGTCTTCATAGCTGGTTGTGGAGGGAACATACATGTACTAGAAGCACGTACATGGAGCCGTTGGGGTCTACGATAGGGGACACAATTGACCATAAAAATTCATATTACCTCAAAACACCCATTGCTCTACTGAAATCGACACAACTCCCTCACTTCGTCCATGGCTTTCCTATTCAGTCTGAAAATTGTCAGCCCTCTCTTCAACGTAGTAATCATCATTGTAATACTGCATAGACGGAACTGTCTGCTGATCAAAGTAATTTGAAGTAGATGGGGTATGAGAACGCTGCTCCTGAGAGGACGCACCTCATCCTCTACCTCTAGATCCTGTCTGAAAATTACCACGACCTCGGGGAGCAGACATCCCATTATTACGCTGTAATAAAACTGGACAACTATTCTTGAAATGTCCTTCTTTTCTACGATATGCACATTGATTAGGACCTAATGAAGGTCGCGGCGTAAAATACTCAGGCTTCTGCAACAGTCTCTGAAACTGTGGAGGCTGCTGAAACTGAGAGTTTTGCTGATGCTGATTCAAGCGAGGCGGATACGTCTGCTGTAAAAGAACTTTAGTTTTCAAATCTTTATTCTTCTTCTCTTGCTTCTCTTTCTCCTCTTTCTCCCTCTTCTCTGGCTACTGTGCAGTCGCCAATATCTTAGCAGGAGAAGAGACAGCCCATGCACTTTCAGAACTCTTTAATTTATTTGATAACTCAGGAAGCAAATTGTATACAAACTTGTCCACAAACAACCGCTGACCACCCTCTACACTCAGATCCTGACCACTGTGATCTATAAACGTTTCTTCAAAATGAGTGAATAAATCCGAGACACTTTCATCTTTCTTTTGCTTGCATGCGGCCAGCTTATCCCAATTTACTCGTACCGCAGACTTCATTGTCTTCATCAAGTCAATTATTCTACTTGGAAGAGCCGTAATCAGATCCTCGGGTTTTGCACCACCCACTTGATTTGCATCAGCAGCTCTAATAGCAGCCCAATCACCACCCAATTCAGCCAAATGATTTTCCCTACGAATCCGTGTCCATATACCTTGAGGAACACCATTTCCAAATAACATGTCGATGTCAGCCAAATTCATAATACAAGCGTCAACTGTTTGGGACAATTCTTTGTAATATCCAGCAGGATTTTTACGGGGGTCGGGAAGAGTTTGCTTAAGCGCCAAGACTTCAGACCTTTTCCAGGGTTCGTGAACCCATATACGCTGGAAATGAGCAGGGACTTGAGGTGGATGGGAGGAACTTCACGCATCGGATAATTCTTACTACCTTTCTATTGGCGGGATCAGCCTCGGAAAAAGATAGGGACAGAAACATTGTTCGAAACGCAATGAGTCTACTCACTGCCTCCTCAACTCGAGATCCTACAATAAAGCCTTTATCAAAATCAGCTTGTAGCTTCTGTAGTTCTGAAGGAACTGTATCTAACTCCATATCTTCCCAGCCTCTAATAAGAGTTTGACACATAATGTTGAAAACATATCTCTGCGTGGGCTCCCCCATTGATGAAAACAACTCATAATATCTTATTTATTTATTTATTAAAAAGTTTTCTATAGCGCGAACAAGACCCTTAGGTATCAGAGCGCTTAACATGACAGGTCAAGACAATGACAATAGAAATAAAGAATAGAAATAAAAAGTTATATACATATCTTTCAAACGTGTTCAATACGTATAGTACAGTAATCTGAGGTAGGATAGGGGTTATGCGATCTTAATTAGCGGCTTTACAGTTGTCTTCTGAGTAATTCCAGTCCAGAGTCAGTAACGTGACAGCTTCTTATATCGTCAAAGAGTGGAATGAGATCCTGCAAACTTCCCCTAGTTATAAAATGTTTGTATCCTTTAAGTCCGGTTGATGTGTTGTCTTGTCTATGAAAGGAATTTACTCATAAGAAAGATCTTAGATTCTCTCTTGAATCTTGCTGTATTTGTAATTTTCCTAATGTTCGGAGGGAGAGAGTTCCAGATTCTAGGGGCCGCTCCAGAAAACGCTCTATCGTAAGTTCTTTTCTTTTTGAAAATTGGTGGTCTCAGCATCAGATCATTGGCACTCCTTGCAGGTCTGTTTCCTCCCGATAATTCAATTTTCTGGGCGAGGTATGTAGGTGTGTTGTGGTGAATAGCTTTGTGGGTGATACATGCCATTTTTAGTTGTATTCTAGCTTCGTACGGTAGCCAATTTAACGCCTTCAGATGTGGGGAGATACGGTCAAATTTCCTTGTACCAGTGATAAGTCTTGATTCTGCATTAAGGCATGCTTTCAATGGAGCTATTGAAATTTTCTGTAGACCTTTTAACGTTGTGCATCCGTATTCGATTCTCGAAATGACCAGTGATTGTACTGCTAGTTTTAGATCTGACTCCGTTCAAAACAATTTCATTTTTCTTAAGTAGTTTAGGTGAAAACGAGCGTTTTTTGTCATTGCCTTGATGTTGGCTTTAATGTCTAGGTTCTCGTCCAGTGTGATTCCGAGTGATTTTGCCGAATTCACTAGCGTTGGGGTGCAGTTTAACGCAGTGATCATTTTAGACCATTTCTTCACTTCTGTTTGGTTCTTTAGAGGCGAAATAAGTAAGAATTCAGTTTTATGTGCATTTAGCTTCAGATGATTGGTAGATAACCATTTTAACGTCATTTTGAGGGCTTCATTCATTAGCATGATGTCTTCCAAGGACGAGATCTTGATGTATATCTGCGTGTCATCCGCATACATGTGGTAGGATATTTTGGAATTTCGCAGTATTTTTGTAAGGGGTTCGATGTATAGATAGAACAATGCTGGAGATAGTGTCGATCCTTGAGGAACTCCTATTTCATTTGGGCAAGATGGTGAGAGTGATTGGTTGACCAGGAATCTTTGACTTCTGTTGTGTAGGAAGGATTCAAACCATTTTAGTACTGTGCCGGTTAATCCCATCCTGTCCTGGAGTCTGTTAAGTAATTTTTCATGGTTGACTGGATCAAATGCCGATGATAGGTCTAGAAGGATGAGTAGGCAAGATCGGTTTTGATCTAGTGCTTGTAGAGCCTCATCGACAATGTGAAGGATTGCCGTTTCCGTGCTGTGCCCTGTTCTGAATCCCGATTGGCAGTCATCTAATAGCGAGAAATTGTCGATGTGTTGGTTCAGCTGTTTCTGAACACATTTCTCAATTTATTTGGCAAGGAGTGGAATGTTGGTCACTGGGCGATAGTTATTTGGATCAGCTGGGTCTACTGTAGGTTTTTTGATGATCGGTATTACTTGATCTGTTTTTAGGCATTCTGGGAGGATCCCCTGGGCGAGAGAGGCGTTTACTATTTCTGTCCATATTGGAATCAAGATATGCTTGACATCTTTCAGGCATTTTGATGGTAGTGGGTCGTTATAGTGATTGTTAGGTTTGATGTCAGCTAAAGTTTTAGCAATGTCATACTGGTTCAGTAGTTTAAAGGAGTCCCAGTGTGCATTGTTTTTTAGCAACATCTCCCCATCTCTTGACGTAGTGTTGACTGATGATGGTGTGTGGTAGTCATTGTTGTCTGCAGCATTCTTGAGTTCTCTGTCTAGTTTGGTGGCTTTGTTGGTGAAAAAGTTTGAAACCTCTTCGCAGCTTAGTGGCGTTTTGGTGAATTCTTGGGCAGATTTGGCCTGCTTGTTTGATTGCTGTTTTAAGATCTCGAATAGTTTCCGAGGTCTGCTCTTTGCGTTGTCTAGTTCTGTTCTAATAAATTCCTTTTTAGATTTGAGGATCTTTTTGTTATATTCATTTCTGATTTTTCTAAGGAATTTCAGCTCCGGGGATGATAGGTGTTGTCTCCATTTTCTTTCTGCCTGTCTTAACTTTCGCCTGTCTTCATTTAGTGTCTCATTGAACCATGGTTTTTTTTCTTTTCTTGTGATTCTTTTCAATTTTAGCGGTATAGTGGCGTCGACTATATTTGTTACTGATGTAGTGTAATTGTTCGTTAAGTCAGTCACATTCTGCATGTTGTGTGGAAGGATTATGTCTTTCTTGAGCGTGTTGACTTGTTTGTCGTTATTGTTATTCCAGTGTAGATTGAAATCGCCCAAAAATATGTTAATAGTGTCAGTGTTAGCTTTGGCTGTGATGATCTCCATTAGCTGGTCAATGAAGTTCATATTGTTTCCCGGAGGGTGATATAAGGCATGTAGGATGCAACTTTGGGTATTATTCGATCTTATATTGAGACCAAGATATTTGCAGGATTCCAGAGGGTCGGATTGTATTTGGCTAATTTCTAAGTCAGCTTTGTGTATGCAGGCTACACCACCTCCTGTTTTTCCTCGTCTATCAAGTCTTACAATGTTGTAGAGAGGTGACACCAGCAGGTCCATGACTGGGGATGAGGATTCAGTTAGCCATGTTTTCGTGAGGATTGATATGTTTATTTCCTGTTTAATAATGATGTCGGCTATGTCAGACGCATGTTTAGTTGCTGATCGACAGTTGAGCAGTCGGCATTTTAGAGACTTTTCTGATCTACGTGGTTTTGCAATTCGCGTTTCAGGGATTATATGTATTTGTTGTAGGTTGTTGAAATTGGGTCTTCTTTCATTTGACTTAGGTATTCTGTTGGCGTTTATCTGTACTATTTTGATTTCATCCCCTCTATTGCAGTCAGTGATCTCATACTCCCTGAGTAGGGATAGGATTTCCTCTTCAGTTAGGTATTTCTGTTTTCTGCCCGGTCTATTTTGTCTGTTTGACAGTGGCAAAGCCTTCTTATTGCTCTTGTATTGGGGAGTGTTAAGTAGATCTTGAATGAGCTCGACTTTTGTGTGAGTGTGTTGCGAAATATCCTGTAGTTGTTTAATTCCTTTGAGGGTGCTTAGTAATTCCAGTGATAGGTTGCTAATTTGTGATTGGAGCTCACTGAATTTTATCATGATCCTAGGCGATGTACTGGGGTTGTTTCTTTGTTTATTTCGAATTTCATTAACTTTGATTTTGAGTTTTCGTTCTGGGTTTTTCACCATTAACGTCTTCCGTTTCCCCTTAGCTCGGTCGTCTCTCATGACACTGTTTGTTATGTTTGGTGTGCTGTCTTTATTTTGCGTTCCTGGATACTTGTTAGAGGAGTATATCGTTCTAGGTGAGTCCCGAGAAGTTAGTGTGATGTCTGCGATCGATTTTTCACTCTGAGGAGGTTCTATGTTGATGTGTGGATTCTCTGTTCTGTCTGAGTCTCTCCCAGTTGTCGAGATTTCTGTTCTGTTTATGACTCCTAGTTGCGTAGATTGTTCAGTATCCTGGGGGTCTCTAGTTGGTGTGTTAATTGTGGTGGTAGAGTCATGTGGGTTAGTTATGTCTTCTTCTGAAGGTCTCTGGTGTTGTACGTGGCTTGAGTCTCTTAATTGCCTATTTAGTTCCTGTTCCTGGTGGTCTCTCGTTGGTAAGTTCGTTGTAATGATGCTATCCGTTGGGATTGTGTTGTCTACTAGAGGACTTTGATGGTGTAGAGGATTAGCGTTTTCAGCAGATCTTTTTCTATTTATATCCTGATCCTGGTGTTAGGATTCGGTCCCCAGTCCTCTTTCGATGACCATGTCCTAGACGTCACATGACACGCCAGTTGCATAAAAGGGAGTCCTACTATTATGTCGATGCTTGTTATTGCTAACCTGTGGGCTCCTGCATCCTGGTTCCTGTGTATCCTGTTGGCTGTTGTTGATTCTCACGGGCTTGTGAGAATTATTGGTGTATTCCCTTCCTTTTCTCCTTTTCCCGTGTCCTGGAGTTCCGTTTTTGGTGCTTGCCTGAACCCTCCTTCCCCTTTACTTAGTTGCCGTCCCTTGTAGGTGTTAGTCAGTTAGATAGCGTTTATTTTTGTTTTCATACCCTTCCCTCTTGCCCCTTACTTTTGTGTTACTAACGACATTCAGGGGCTCCTGTTTGGTCGTCTCATTGTCAGAGCCTTGTTCCCTGTTTTATTTTTGAGACGCTGGGAGGCAAGATCGTGTACGCGCGGGATCGCGCTGTACTTTCGTTTTTATTGTAACCGGTCCGCCTCGTTATGGGCGGTAGTGACGTTTGAGGCCGTTCCGCGAGTGGAAACCCGGCTGGGTATTACCATTCAAGCCTTCAGAGCTTAGAGTCTTCACGTCACTCGGACTCCCTTGGACCCTATTCCCGTTTTAAGAAACACAGGGGTTTTTTGTTCATGCCATAACTAAAGGCGTGTTTTTTACCCTGCATTTCTCACACGCCCAAACCATTCCACCAATAGACGAGTCCTGATTTAAACTTATCTCGAGAGAAGATATCTTGGGAGAGTGTTACCTTGGACAAAGACCTCCTCGAGGCTAACCCTGCATTTGTTCCTGGTAAGTGTATGTGTGGTTGTTTTCAGGATATGGTCATGTTGTACAGCGGTAGGACTGGGGACTGAGATATTATAGTGTGGTGTGTTCTTGTCTCACTGTTATACAGGTGCGGAAGCGAGGAGGAGGGTGTTCGTCAAACTACGATTTACAAGGCTGGAAGGTTTGGTGCCTACATATATATTCCACCCCTTTTTCTGGGTCATCAGCTTACTCATATGTATCATCTAGTGAGTGGCTGGTGAGTCGGGGAAGTGGACTGGGACATTCCTCGTTCCTGCAGTGTGTGGGTTGGGCAGGAGTCTAACAGAATAACAAGCCCACATTTAAATACACTGCCCGAACTTGGATGGATGTGGATTCAGCGACCATGGCAGGGGCTGAAGCTCCCACCATGCTTGACGTAATGGGTGCCCTAGCTGCCTTACAGGCTCAGGTGCAGGATTTGAGACAGGAGAACGTAGGGTTGAGACAAGAGTTGGTTGCAGTGAGGGCGCGGGAGCAAGTGCAACCTAGAGGCCCAACACCCATTATACAGCCGGCTACGTTCCAGTATGGCGGGGCGGGACAGAGTAACCCTGGAGGCGGTACCCCTGTCGCTATCACTGTGACATCCCCTGTTCCTGTTGCCCTGGCACAACCCGAACGATTCTATGGGGACAGTGGGAAATTTGGGATGTTCATGAATCAGTCTCAGTTACACTTTATGTGTAGACCTGGTGCCTTTCCTGACGATGCCGCAAAAGTAGCCTTTACTCTTTCCTATTTGGCTGGTACTGCTGCCCAGTGGGCTATCCCCTTAGTTGAAAGCAATGATCAGGTGTTGCGGGATTATAATGCTTTCAAGGAATTGATGCGGGGGTTATTTGCCAAACATGCATTCATGCAAGCCAGCGACTCCAAATTGCTGAAATTGCGACAGGGTAGACAGGATCTCTTGACATATATAGCGACCTTTAACCGGTTGATCTCAGAGACACATTGGCCAGCCGATAAGCGGACTTCATTGTTTTACCAGGGTCTTAATGATGATCTGAAGGATGTGGTGTCACAGGTAGTGGATCCACCGGAGGAGTGCGCCGCATTCATAGACCTAGTGGTTAAACTGAACCATCGGCTGTCAGAGAGACGCGGGGACCGTGGACGTTTTCAGGTGTCCCGAGGGAACTTCATAAAGACCGAAGTGAAACAGCTCCCTGGGGAACCGAAGCCTGAACCAATGGAAATAGGGGGAGTAAGGGGGCCTCTGACTCCTGAAGAAAGGAAAAGAAGAAGAGATAAGAATCTATGTCTCTATTGTGGACAGGGTGGTCATTTCGCAAGGGAGTGTCCCGTTAAACCATCAGGAGCAGGGTATGGTAAAAAGGTGGCATATGTACAGGTGGAAAGGATGCCTCGTCCTGAGCAGAAGAGGGGTCAGTATGAGGTGTTGGGGGCAGTGGACTTGGCGCCCAGATATTTTGTTATTTCTGCCCAGCTTCTATTGGCAGCGCATAAACGGGTGCCTGTATCGGTGCTGTTAGATTCGGGTGCCACTGGCAATTTTATTGACATCTCCCTAGCCGAGAAGCTATGAGTGCCTTGCCAGTATAAGAAACAACCGGAGCCTGTACGAGCGATTGATGGAACAGAGTTGTCATCGGGGTGTATCACCAGACAGACGGTGCCTCTATGGTTGGTATGTGAAAATGGACACTCGGAGTGCGTGGTGTTTGATCTGATTGATGCGCCTTCCTTCGGTTTGGTGTTAGGGGTGCCTTGGCTCCAGGAGCACAATCCCAGGATTGATTGGGTGCAACGTCTAGTCACTCTAGATTCGCATTATTGTCTGAAGCATTGTTATAGCGAGGCGAGTGAGAAGGTCCCTCCGTTGTACTGTGCAGCTATGGAAGTAAGTGGGGTTCCAAGGCAGTATGTAGATTATGCCGATGTTTTTGATAAGGGCTGCGCTCAGACTTTACCACCACATCCGTCTTTTGACTGTAGAATCGACCTAGTGGAGGGGGTTCCTTTGCCCTGTAGCCGTGTCTATGCACTGTCTGAACCAGAGGAGAAACATCTCAAAGAATATCTGGATGAGATGCTGGAACTAGGGTTTATCCGTCCTTCTTCTTCGCCCGTGTCTTCAGCGATCTTCTTTATACCAAAGAAGGAAGGCACCCTGAGGGCGTGTGTGGACTACCGGACATTGAACAAGGCCACCGTTAAGAATAGGTACCCTCTTCCTCTCATCCCCGTGTTGCTGGATCAACTCCGCAAGGCCACGGTGTTTACAAAACTGGACTTGCGTGGAGCTTACCATCTGATCCGTGTGCGGCCCGGGGATGAGTGGAAGACGGCTTTTAAAACTAAACACGGGTTGTTTGAATACTGTGTGATGCCGTTTGGCTTGTGCAATGCGCCAGCGGCGTTCCAGTACTTCATCAACGAGGTCCTGAGTGAGTACTTGGATAGGACTGTAATTGTGTACCTGGATGACATCCTTATCTTCTCAGAGACCAGAGTAGAACATCATACACATGTGCAACAAGTGTTGCAGAAATTGCGGGAACATCGGCTCTATGCCAAACTTGAAAAGTGCCAGTTTGATGCGGTGGAGGTGGAATTTTTGGGATTCCTAATATCAGCTAGCGGAATACGGATGGACCCAAAAAAGATACAGGCAATTTTGACCTGGCCGGTACCAACTACCGTGAAGCACATACAGGTACTATTAGGGTTCGCCAATTTTTACCGGCGCTTTATCGCTCGCTTTTCAGATATCGTGGCGCCGATGACACGGTTGTTGCGAAAGGGGGTCCCTTTTGTGTGGTCCCAGGAGGCTCAGGGCGCCTTTCGGTTATTGTTGGAGACCTTTACAACCGCTCCGGTGTTGGCCCATCCTGATCCTGCTTTGCCCTTCTTTGTGGAGACGGATGCTTCCGCGAGTGCAGTGGGTGGGGTACTGTCCCAGAAGGAAGAGGGCACAGGCCATATGCATCCTATTGCCTACTTTTCGAAGACATTGTTGCCTGCCGAACGCAATTACACGGTGGCGGAACGCGAGTTGTTGGCAGTGAAACTGTCTTTCGAAGAATGGCGTCACTATCTGTGGGGGGCCGTCATACCATCACGATTTATACGGACCACAAGAACTTGGAGTTTTTTAGATCGGCCCGGGCGTTGACACCAAGACAGATGCGGTGGGTCTTGTTTTTCAACTAATATGATTTTATCATAACATACAGACCCGCTGCTCAGCAGATTAAATCAGACGCACTGTCTAGGATACATATTGATCCGGAGGAAGTGGAATCAGGGAAAGAAAGTAGACCAATGCTTGATAGTAGGAGGATTGTGGGTGTGGCTTCGGTGGAAGACTTTGCTTCCAAGGTGAAAGAGCTGTTGCGCAGGATGGACTTGGGTCCATGGTTACAGCTGTCTCAGGTGGTGGCCAGGGATGGGTTGTTATATCAGGGCGATAGATTGTTTGTTCCACCCGAGTTGAGACCAAAGGTGGTGGAATGGTGTCACTCCTCCTCGCTGGTCGCCCATCCTGGAATAAGTAAGACGAAGGAGTTGTGCTTGAGGTGGTTTTGGTGGGAGACTGTGGCACAGGATATTCAGCGGTATGTGTCAGCTTGTCCTGTTTGTGCCATCAATAAGCCTTCGCATAGTAAGCCCTCAGGTTTATTACAGCCATTGGTGGTACCCCCTTCCCCTTGGCATACCATCAGCATGGATTTTGTCACGGATCTCCCTTTGGTGTCCGGATTCACAGCCATTCTTGTGGTAGTGGACTTGTTCACCAAAATGGCCCACTTCATACCACTTAAGAAGATTCCCACAGCTAAGGAAATGGCCTTGGAGTTTATGACTTCGATCGTAAGGTTACATGGGTTACCTACAGCGGTCATCTCGGACAGGGGGGCGCAATTTGTGTCCCATTTCTGGACGGAGCTCTGTTTAGTGCTCAAGATGGATGTACGGTTGTCATCTGCGTATCATCCCCAGTCAGATGGGCAGACAGAGCGTACCAACCAGACAATGGAACAATACCCGAGGTGCTTGATTACGTCCCTGTCGTGTGATTGGGTGATAGCATTACCCATAGCTGAATTCGCTTATAATAACAGTATACACACAGCCCTGGGCATGACACCATTCTTTTGTTCTATGGGATACCATCCTAGAGCACTAGCTATTCAACCCACTGGGCACATGCCAGCCATTGACGAAGTGTGTAAACGATTGGGTGACATCTGGGAAGTGGCTAGGGGCAGGTTACAGGAAGCCAAGGCGGCTATGAAGGTACAGGCGGATCGCCATAGGGTCTCGGCCCCTGGTTATAAGGTGGGCAATCAAGTATGGTTGGTTTCACGTAACCTGAGACTACAGGGGTCACGCAAACTACAGCCCCGGTATGTAGGTCCTTTTCCGGTGGTACAGGTAGTCAACCCTGTGGCGATGAAGCTGTTATTGCCATCAGACTATAAGATCCATCCAGTATTCCACACCTCATTGCTGAAGCCCTTTGTTCTGTCAGATCAGGTCTTGCCCCCTCCCGCTCCGGTAGTGGTAGATGGTCAGGAGGAGTTTGAAGTACAGGCTATTCTTGATTCCAGGCGTAGGAGGGGAAGATTGTATTACCTGGTGGATTGGAAGGGCTATGCCCCGGAAGATAGGACATGGGAACCAGCTGGTGGTGTGCATGTGCCTCGTTTGGTGAGGCTATTCCATAGACAACATCCCCGGAAGCTACGGCCTGTGGGGAGGGTCGTTGGGGGGGGGTACTGTTAGGATTCGGTCCCCAGTCCTCTTTCGATGACCATGTCCTAGACGTCACATGACACGCCAGTTGCATAAAAGGGAGTCCTACTATTATGTCGATGCTTGTTATTGCTAACCTGTGGGTTCCTGCATTCTGGTTCCTGTGTATCCTGTTGGCTGTTGTTGATTCTCACGGGCTCGTGAGAATTATTGGTGTATTCCCTTCCTTTTCTCCTTTTCCCGTGTCCTGGAGTTCCGTTTTTGGTGCTTGCCTGAACCCTCCTTCCCCTTTACTTAGTTGCCGTCCCTTGTAGGTGTTAGTCAGTTAGATAGCGTTTTTTTTTGTTTTCATACCCTTCCCTCTTGCCCCTTACTTTTGTGTTACTAACGACATTCAGGGGCTCCTGTTTGGTCGTCTCATTGTCAGCGCCTTGTTCCCTGTTTTATTTTTGAGACGCTGGAAGGCAAGATCGTGTACGCGCGGGATCGCGCTGTACTTTGTTTTTATTGTAACCGGTCCGCCTCGTTATGGGCGGTAGTGACGTTTGAGGCCGTTCCGCGAGTGGAAACCCGGCTGGGAATTACCATTCGAGCCTTCAGAGCTTAGAGTCTTCACGTCACTCGGACTCCCTTGGACCCTATTCCCGTTTTAAGAAACACAGGGGTTTTTTGTTCATGCCATAACTAAAGGCGTGTTTTTTACCCTGCATTTCTCACACGCCCAAACCATTCCACCAATAGACGAGTCCTGATTTAAACTTATCTCGAGAGAAGCTATCTTGGGAGAGTGTTACCTTGGACAAAGACCTCCTCGAGGCTAACCCTGCATTTGTTCCTGGTAAGTGTATGTGTGGTTGTTTTCAGGATATGGTCATGTTGTACAGCGGTAGGACTGGGGACTGAGATATTATAGTGTGGTGTGTTCTTGTCTCACTGTTATACAGGTGCAGAAGCGAGGAGGAGGGTGTTCGTCAAACTACGATTTACAAGGGTGGAAGGTTTGGTGCCTACATATATATTCCACCCCCTTTTCATCAGCTTACTCATCTAGTGAGTGGCTGGTGAGTCGGGGAAGTGGACTGGGACATTCCTCGTTCCTGCAGTGTGTGGGTTGGGCAGGAGTCTAACACCTGGCGGCCTCTCGTTGGTATGCTCGTTGTGTTGCTATTGTCCGCTGAGATTGTGTTTTCCGTTAGAGGACTTTGAAGGTATAGTGGATTTGAGTTTTCAACCATTCTTTTCAATGTTGAGAACATGTTATCGAATTTTTCCAATTCATTGTTAGAGGCTTGAATCATCACTATTCCGTTTTTGGAAATCGTTATGCAAAGGTCCGCTTTGAGTCTTAGTGATGCTGTTGTCATGAATTTCGTACCATGTGGGATATTAGCTATAGATTTTATATTAAGCGTCTTTGTAATGGCATTGCGCCATCTCGCCGTTTTTCTGGTGAAGAATATCATGTCTTTCGCAATTATACTATTGACTGCGCAGTAGGCAGTGTTGGAAATCAGTGTGTCAGGGTTTTTTCTCATAATGTTGTGTTTGAATTTTTTGGCTGCCTTTTTTGAGAGCTTGGTTGGGTAATTTATGATATGGGCGTTCCTACTTATTCGTTCTAGGTAGTTGACCTCCATATTTGTGATTTGCAGATTAGCTTTAAATGGGGTATCCTCTTCTTGTTTGTATGTGGATAGGTACTTTCAAGATGTCTTGTAGTTATGGGGAAAGGTACTTTCAAGATGACCGCCTGATTAGCAGGATTTCTGTGCACTGAGGAGACTTTCTCTCTTTCTAATTATATTAATTGTCCTCTTTCTCTATCCTTTGTGTGATCAATAGCATAATTTCTGTTTCCAATTGTCCTTCTTCTATTCTGTTTTTCTGCTTGTCCTCTTTCATTTACCTTGATTTCTTTCTACCATTTTGTGTTCAATTGAATAACTCCATTTTCCAGTTGTCCTTCTTCTAATTCTGTTTTCTGCTTGTCGTTCTGTTTTATGTTTGTCCTTCTTCATTTGCCATGCTTTCTTTCTGCCATTTTGTGTGTAATTCCTCAAATAGGGGTAAAATGTAGTTTCAGATGGCCCGTGATTCTATTCAGCATTTATTGTCTTCTTCGGCCGCCATATTAAGGTTAGGCAGGCCGGTTCGTGAGCTCAAAAACCCTCTAAGACATTTATTTGCTCGTAACGATAGCTTGACTTGTAGGCGATCTATTTTCTGGACGTGCCGCTAGGGAAGCTATCAGTTACCCCTCTATATTCTGGTCCATGCTCAATGCATTTACGAGCGAGAGAACCCAAAAATACTTTTTCGTCCGCAAGGGGAAGTTGACCATGAGATTGTCGTCTAGAGAAAGCTGGAGACATTTTTATAGACCTAACAAAATGAGAAAAGAAACTTGAAACAGCATCTGCTATCCTCCTCTGTGAAATAGGAGAATCCCTCAAGAGTATAGGAGGTATTACAGATGTAGAAGGCAACGGAGACTGAAACGTAGCAGACCGAAGAGTAGGAGCAGGAGAAGGTAGGGGCTGAAGGACAAGCTGCGAAGGCGGAGCAGAAGCAGGCAAGGAAGCATTAAGGGGCTGAGCCGGTTGCTGGACAATCGGTAATTGAGCAACCGCTTGTTGAGCGACGGGAGGTGGTAATGGGGGTGCATTCGCATTCTGAACATAGGGTGGAGGTGAACAAGACATTAGGGAATCTTCTTCTAATTCCTTACTTTTATCTGAAGAGGAAGTAGCCAACATGGGATAGCATCTATCAATCGCCATGCGATGTTGTCTCTCTGATACCTCCTTCGCATCATCTACTTCGATGTCTTTAAACTGCTGGGCAGCCTGCAGGACTGACATGTCTTGTGCTTTCTTATCCTTTTTCACTTGTTTTATTTCTTTCAGTTTGGCTTCTTTACGCCAAAGGCGAAAGGAGTCAAACATAGCCGGCCGGGCTTTTCTTCTAAACAGAATTGTTTCCAAATTATCTAGTATAGCAGGATCAAAGCTACCATTCTGGGGCCATCTCAGAACTCCACTATTTTTCGCATATCGGACCCATGTCTCGTTAAAGGTAATGGGACCAATACCATGTTTCGAATAAAGCTCATAAGTGGGAGTTCCAACTGGGGGGATCGGACATGATTCCTCCAACTGGGAATCCCTTGTACAACCCAAACAACAAAATCTTTTAAACTTACTCAGCCCAGGCATCGTCACTTCTCTAGACTGATCACAAACAACAAGGGGTATAGATCAGTGAAACAGTACAATCGTACTTACCCCTTGGCTTCAGCTATTGCAATACCTGAATAAAAACCCAAAAAACAAAACAAAACAAAGGTCTGTGGGAGCGACCCACCAAATACTTAACTAAGAATCGTTCTGCACCAGCGAAGGTCCGTCTATCGTCTCGCTCTACCAAAATTCATCAGAAGGGTCCAAGGCAGGGCGACAGTCAGGGCAGCAGTCGTCAGCAGCCGTTGCAGAGGAGTAGACCTTTGGTCCACTTCCGACATACAGGGGTCGATCACGTGGTGTGCTTCCTCCGGAGTTTTCTTGCGAGGCTCCTCACGACCCTCAGGCTCATCCGCTACCGCTGAAGTCTCCCCACATTGGGCGCCAGTTGGAGAACCGCAGCCTTAAGGCCCGGCGGCGCAGGGTACGCCTAAAATCCCCGGGATTCACCTGCCTTGTCAAAACAGAGACACAGACTCTTCGTCTGGCGTAGAAGATGGTATTTATTAGCTGCAGCTAGAACAGTGGTCTTAGAAGTCATCAGTACAACGAGGTTCAAAAGAGACTGCCACTTAACTCGGTGGCGCACAGGTTTATATACGATACAATACAATGCAAAATGCAATCACACATGAGCATGAGCTATAGGCAAACGTTACAGACAATGTTTTAAGACTAAAGCAACTCAAGTTCCCAGTTCTGTTTGTCATTCGACCCCTTAAGTCAGGGGTCTCCAAACCGGTCCTGGAGGGCCGGATCCATGCCAGATTTTTTGGATATCCCCATTGAGATACATGTAGTAATTTTACAAATCTGGCATGGATCCTGCCCTCCATGATCGGTTTGGAGACCCCTGCCTTAAGTAAATCACAAGTGAATCCACACAATTCAATTTACAAGCAGAGAAAACACAGCTGCGTGTTGTAGAAGGACAGTCGAGAAACAGGAGAATGCATGAGACATGTAGCGAAGGACAGCAGATAAGATAACTTAAAGGAAACAACGGTGTGAAATGACATGTAGTCCGGACGGGGATTAATCAGCTCAGACAGGAATTAGTGTACTCGGCCAAACCCTGACACTCGTTAGTAAACATAGGCGAGGAAGCCACCTGACACACAAAGGCAGAAACGACAAAAACATCACGTTCGCCGAGCTGCCTGAGTGAGGGCAACATAAAATGGCGGCGATTTCAAAATGGAGGCTGAGCACGAACAAATTCGTAATTTACAGAACCTCAAGCGCAAGATCATTTTTTTTCACAGCAGCAATATCAAATAGTATAATGACCTTATTAACATGCTCTACCGTCCCTCTATTTGATATAAAACCATGCTGTTGATATGAGACTAAAGAGACCATACAGTCAGATAGCCGATTAGCTAGTGTTTTCGAATACATTTTATTGTCAGCATTTAGTAGTGATATAGGTCGATAAGATCCTACTTGGTCCGGCTGTTTACCCTTCTTACAAAAAAACGCTATAGTAGCATCTGACCATGACCTAGGAGGGACTCCCTGTTGGGCCTTCTGCATTACCAATAACAGCTCATTTTTGATAATATTATAAAATTGTCTATACACCTCACTGGGTATTCTATCAGGGCCTGCAGCTTTGCCAATACGAAGGCTCTTTCCAGCCCTTTCCAGCTCCTCCTCCATAACTGGAGCTTGCAGACTCTGCGACACTGTAGAATCCAGCTTTTTTAAACCCAATTCAAACGTTTCTAGCCAATCCAGCCCATCAGAATCAGTCCCTGCATATAATTCAGTATAAAACTGCTGAAAAATCCGAAGGATTTCTTGAGGGGGAGTGGGACACACCCATATCATCCTTCATCGCTAAGATATTTCTAGCCGACTCCTTCATCCGAAGCTGTATCGCCAACCTTTTTCCAATTGTTTCACCATACTCATGTTTTTCAATCCTTGATGTTAAAAACTTCCTTGCATTCTCTACACTCCAGTAGCCCACCACTTTCGCTCTACATTTTTCTACTTTATCCTCTAACTTGCTTAAGTCGTTCAGATCATTAACTATTCCATTCGTTAATAAAGTTTCAGCCTGCACTAAGTACAGATATAGCATACCTAGATCTTGTCTGGCTTTCTTTTGCTGCCGAAACGTAAAGCTCATACATTCACCACAAAAACCAGCTTTAAAAGTGTCCTAACTATGCTTGGGGTGGCCGTCCCCTTATTTTCCTGGAAAGAAAGCTGAATCCACCTTCCCATATGGGCTTCAAATTCATTATTTAACCCCAGCTTCCTATCAAATGTAAAATTCAAACATTTTGGTCTGGTTAAACCCTCTGTATCTCTAATACAATAGGTGCATGGTCTGATGTAATTCTAGGATAAACACTGACTGTTGCACCGCCCATTAATGAAGCTGGAGTAAAAAAAGAATCCAGTCTGGCCAGTTTCTTGTGAGGGTAAGAATAAAATGTATACCCAGTATCTTGTGTCCTCAAATTGCCCCACACGTCAACCAACCCATGATCCTGCACCAAATTATACAAAGCTTTATGTACTTTTGGCTTGCGCCTCTTATATGTGGCAAACCCTTCCTGTAATGCCCTATTAGTCAAGTTGATATTAATGTCTCCACAAATCACCACCGGCTGAGGCCAGGTGGCCAATTCCGAGTTTACTTCAATTAGGGTTTCCGGATCGTCTAAATTAGCTCCATAGACGGTACATAGCGTCAGAGTTCTTCCCTCAAAGCTGCATTCTGCTATTGCCCATCGTCCTTTCTTATCCATTAGTTTCCGCCCAGTTTTGACATGATTCCCTTTACTAAGAATGGCCACTCCCCTTATCATACTAGATTGCCCTGTTGCAACCACTAACGAGAATCCAAGTTCTTTTAACACCTCCCGTTTCGACCATGGGATATGAGTTTCCTGTACACAGAGTAAATGTGGTGAAATATATCTCAGCTCAGCTTCAACCTTCTGTCTCTTTATGACATTGTTCAAACCAGAAACATTCAAAGAACAAACCCTTATCCCTTTTGTTGCCATTTTTCACTTATGACCAAAAATGATAATACAGAAACTTCTCCTAATATAATTTTTTTACTGAATCCAAAAAAGCATTCTGATGGAACCCAATTCCATCTAGTGATTACTGCTAAGTAACAACTTTTGCGCAATTTGCTGTGAACAGTTTTTCCCCTTTTTCCCACAACCCCCTCGTGCACCCCCCAGACCCTACCCTCCCTGCACCGAACCCCCCATGCACCCCTCCCTCTACCCACCTAGCACCCCCCCAACCCTGAATAGAGGCTTTAGGACTTATGGTCCTATTGATGCGAACCTACCCCCAACCTCCTGCCTTTCCCCACGGGACAAATTACTTCAAATCTAAGAAACAAGAAAAAAAAGGAAAATCCACTGCTACTCAAGAAGAAGCACAGCTTAGGCAAGAAAGTACCTAAACATATGAGTTACAAATTTGTAAGTCTAAACTAGTTACATTTTACCCAAGAATTCCTTAGCGGCCAGATCAGTCATAAAGTAATGGGTGCGCTCCCCCTAAAATAACTTTAATTTTTGCCGGGAACAACAGAAATGCCTGTGCGCCTTTGGCTTGAAAGTCCGGTATTAATTGTCGGAGCTGCCATCGTGAATCAACTGACTGCTTGCAAAGATCGGGTCGCACAAAGAATTGACATCCGAGCCCACTTCTCTTTTTATCTGGCCACGCTTTCATAAAGATTCCCTCACGGGCCAAAAAGCTATTGAATACTACTAAGATAGCTCTAGGTTTCTGATCCCGTTGGTTAGCTCTAATATTGAACGGAAACCGGTGTGCCCGCTCCACCTCCCTGTCCCAGTCCCACCTAGTAGATTCTGAAAATGCCTTTTTTAACAGCTCAATTATAAATCCTTGGGGATCTGACCCCTCCTTGCCCTCCGGAATCTGCAAAAACCTTAAGTTATTTCTACGTGACCGATTTTCTAGGTCAATCAGTTTCCAGTTAATGTCCTCCCTGTTAGCAAATTGTAGTTCCATTACTTTCTTTTGTTGGACGAGTTCATCCTCCAGGGTAGATATAGGCGCCTCGGCTTCGTTAGCTCTTTCCACAAACTCTGAAAGTGACTTGACAAGGCGCCTGACTGAATTCTGTAGTTTCTTGCACAAATTATGCACTCTCAGACTGTCTTCCCGGGTTTGGTCCCTGTGCTGCATCATGGTCTTGTATATCAGTCCCAATGACATTTCTTCTGGCGGCTCCTCCGACCCAGATGGGGCTGCTGTAATGTCCCCTTCCCTTTCTGTTTCTCCCGTTTTTATTTCTCCAGTCGGATTTAATTGGAGTCTTCGAACTGTAGGAAGATCAAGGCCTTCCACATCAGAACTACTATGAATGCTGCCGTCCTCCATACTCATGTGCGTGGCATATTGCTGTGCAAGCTCCTCAGAGGAAGACATAGATTGCTCAGAAAGGGAAAAAAAATCTGCAGAGTCAGATTCCATGACATTAGGGGCCGGTAAGTCATATGAGTCACCCCCTTGTAAACCCCCCTCTCTCAAGGGTCTCTCCTTATTGGTAGCCTGGGTAGCCTGGATAGCCTGGGTGGTAGTTAGGTTTAGCTTTGAGGATAGACCCGGGTCTGACAACATTTCTAGTTCGCTCTCATGCAAAATTGCATCGTTGATTGCTGCAATATTACTTTGAACTGTATCTAAGTCGATCACATTCTCCAAACCACTCGCTCTCTCAGTCCCCTGTACTCCATCTGTTATCAGGTCTCCGCTCTCGCCTCTCCGCCCAGTGCCTGCACCCCCATTCAATATCAAAGTTATTTCAGCAACATTCTCCCCAGGCTTATCAGAGCCTGGCTGACACTGTTTTGCCGTTTCCTTATTCTTCATAGAAAATAATTCCGGGATCCCCTTTGCAGATTTTACAGCGTTTAGATCAGCACTCTCTTTACCTCGAGCCGCCGCTTTCGCTGCTTTCTCTGAGTCCTTGCTGCATGTGTCAGTGCGAGCCTTCACCGCACTCGGGGCCTCTTGTCCGTTCTGCACATCGGGGGGTGCATTTCCCTGTACACGTCCTCTCCGTCCTTTAGGAGCCATTGCTCCTTCCACCGTACTCAGGTTCACGTCTCCAACGGCCACAACGGCCACGCCGCTAACTCCAGAAGCTACACCGCTAGCTCCAACCCAGGTGAGCCGAGTGAACCGCCTCCAATGCACCGCCCACCGATTCCACCGCAGGCTCCGTGCTCCAGCTCTGCTTACTGCCGCTACTCGCAGCCACAACATCTGCGCCTGGAAAGCTTAACCAGCTTCTTTTTTTTCTAATCAAAAGCCTGTCGGGGCACCCACAGATCCACAGCGCAATTCGGTGATCCTCTCCAGCCCGCTCCCTACTCGAGCAGCACCATGTCCGTGAGGTCTGGCAGGAGCAGCTTGCTCACACGTCCAGCGTGGACGCCATCTTGCCTCCCGACATAGACAGGCTTTTTAATCTGACGTATATATTTTCATCA
>NW_028250134.1:0-34259 GCF_964263255.1 Lissotriton vulgaris
TCAGGTGTAATAGGGCAAACATCACATAAGAGACAGTAGCGAGGGAACATCACTCGTTATACAATGATTTGATTTGATTTGATTTTTCAATTTGTATAGCGCGCGAATGCCAAAAGGCGTCTTGGCGCTGAGATTCCCACTGACTCCTAAGTATGTAGTTAGGGCTGTTTAGCAAAAAGCCATGTTTTGACTCCCTTTCTGAAGGTTTTCAGGGATGGGCTGTTTTTTAATTCCAGCGGTAATTGGTTCCACATTTTTGCCGTCTGCACTATGAAGCTTCTGCCTCCCCAGTTTGTTCTTCTGTATCTGGGTACTTTTATGAGTTTCCTTTGTCCGGATCTCAGAAGTCTATTTGGCTCATACAGTTGTAGGTGTGTTTTTAGAAATTTTGATCCCGTTCCATTTATTGCTTTGTATGCCAAGCATAATGACTTAAATTCTATCCTACTTGTAATTGGGAGCCAGTGCAAGCTTTTAAGTTTGTGGCTTACTCTTTCGAACTTTGGGATTCTGCAGGCGTTGTAATTTAAGAAGGATTTTCTTCCTTGCTCCGACATATAGAAGGATTTTCTTCCTTGCTCCGACATATAGACCATTTCCATAATCCAATCTGGACAAGGCCAATGCCGTCACCACTGTTTTCCGAGAGTCATGCGGTATATAAGGTAGTATTTTTCTTATCATTTTCAGGATGTACAGGAGTGATGAAGCTAGTTTGCTTGCTTGAGCGTCAAATGAGAGGTTAGTATCTAGCATTATTCCTAGGTTTTTTACCTTTTCCGACGAATCTGGGCATCTTCCCATATCTGTGGGCCACCATAAAGGTGACCATATGTTTGTGTCGCCACCTAGTATCAGTACTTCACTCTTATCGCCGTTTAATTTCAAGCAATTCGTTTGCATCCATTGGCTGATTTTTGTCTTGCAGCATTGGAATTTTGCTGCTGTGTCTTGTACCTCTTTGTTTATTGACACCACAATTTGGGTGTCGTCGGCGTAGGATATAGGGGTGAATCCCTCACTCCTTATTATTTGCGCGAGTGGGGCTACATATAAATTAAAAAGCGTGGGGCTCATCGATGATCCCTGCGGAACTCCGCATGGCAAGCTGAACAGATTAGACTTTGCTTCTCCTGATTCAACTGAGAAGGTTCTATTTTCCAGATATGAGGCTATAAGAGCACAGGTTGACTCATGAATGTTTGCTGTTTTTAGCCGTGTTATGATGATTTCGTGGCTAACCGTATCGAAGGCCGCCGATAGGTCAAGTAATATCAATGCGGCCTTCAATCCGTTATCCATTATTGTCCTGAGTTCCTCCACTGCTGTGATCAAGGCTGTCTCCGTGCCATGCTCCACCCTAAAACCAAATTGTGAATGGTCCAGCCAGTCTCCGTCCATCAGATGTTGGGATAGTTGTTTATTTAGTAGTTTTTCCAGAATTTTAGCGGCAAAAGTGATCCTGGCTATTGGTCTATAGTTGTTGGGATTTTCGCCGTCCAGATTGTTTTTTTTTAGCAGTGGCCTAATGGATATCATTTTCCATTCGTCAGGGAAGGTGTTGGTCATGATAATTTTGAAGAATAGTTTTTCCAACACCAGGCTTAGTTCAATGGAGCAAGCCTGCATTATTCGGGGTGGGCAGGGGTCTGTTGGGCTACCTGAGTTGCAGGTGAGGATTTCTTTCTGTATCTGCTCAGCTGTAGGGGGTGTGAAACTAAAGGCTGGTGTTAGGTCTTGTTCAGTTTCTGATTTAATTGAGTGTGATATATCTTTTTCCAGAGTTTCACTGTTCTGCTTTTTAAAGGAGTTGTATACTGATGAGACCTTGCTAACAAAGAAGTCACCAAGTATATTGCAGAATTCCGATGACAGTGCTTCCTGATTATTGTTTTCAAACTTTGAAAGTTTTTTGACAGTGTCAAAAAGAGTTTTGCTGCAGTTTTTTGACTCATTAATTTTATTAGTGAAGTATCTACCTTTTTCTTCAATTATTAATTTTTTATAGTTATTTAGGGTGACGTTATACTCTTGTCTGAGGTGGGCGTCGTATTTAGTTCTCCATTTTTTCTCTGCTCTTCTGCAAATTTGTTTTTGTATTCTTAGCGCATCTGAGAACCAGGGTTGTGATGGGGTTTTTCTTTTCATAGTTACCTTTTTTTGAGGGACAGCCAAATTGACTGCCTTGTCTATCCACTCATTAAATTGTTTACAGGCTGTATTACAGTTATCGTCCAATGTGGGGTAGGATGTTTGGAGTTTCTCCTTGAACGCCTGGTTGTCAATTTTTGACCAGTCCTGATATGTTACCTGCCTAATAGTGTCCACTGGTCTTCCCGTCTCCTTTTTAACTTCTAGCGTAAAAGTTACTATTTTATGATCTGTCCATGGGATAGGGAGAGTCTCTACATTGTGTAGGTTCTGACACGACGACAATGAAGACAAGTAGCTCTTTTGGAACAATTGTCACCCAGAACATCACAGAACATAAGATGATTTATCAGTTCATTCGGCTATGTGTCTGCTCAGGACAGAAAATTGGTAGTGGACTGGACTCTGCTGTGTTCCTGTTCATAAAGACAACAGGCACAGCATATCAGCATGAACCTAGTACCAGACCTACACAAACAGTAACTCTTGCTGTGCATTGCAAACAGTCGACCCCCGATATTGATGGGGAAATGCCTGACTGTCACACACAAAGTTTGCAATCTAACATGTATGGCTTTGGCCAAGAATCACCCCCTTGTAGCTGATGTTGGGCCCTCAACTGCCCATCAAGCGCTGGGTAAGCAACCACCAGTATGTTGGCCGTTGGGGGGGTCTGGGTCCGATGCACCCACCGTCTCCGTTGGGAGGACATCCCCAGCTGAACCTCCATGATCTTACGGTTCCAGCACCTCAGGTTCTCCCACCTTTCTTGCAATGGACGCTGAGCTGGCTATAGACCCCAGGGTCCGCACCTTCCAGGCAATGGCTTTCAGAATGGATTGCTTTGATGGGCGTTGATGGGCGTTGACCTGTATGGATACAATCGATAAATACAAAGATTAGAACTGCAAGTTTCTGGATATCCATCAATTGTTGTTTTTGCATTTGTCACCCCGAGTGGGAAGGGTATGCTCGGATGTAAGTCCCGAGCTCTCCACACCACTGGAGTCAAGCTATCCTGGCTGAAGATGGCTGATAGCCAGAAACCGGTCCTAGGATGCTTGATTCCGGTCCAGGGAAGACATGGCTTGGCAGTTCGGGCTGGACTGTTCCCATGAGGCACAGGGTCAAGGCTGATTTGCATATGGCCATGTCTGAATATTGAGAACATTATAGGGAGAACAAGGTTTAGGGCTGCTTCGCTCGACAACTTAGGAAAGGGAAATACTATCTAAAAGACCGGACATCTGTCTCATATCTGAAGATTGGCCAGCTGTATATAGCGGAGCGAAACGAGTCAGGGAGGGCACTTGCTCTTGCACTTTCTGCATAATAAAATGCACTGCTGACACTGGACCTTTGTGCTGGCTGATGATTTAACATTGCATTTTCCTTGTTGAGGCTTTTGAGGTCTGCGCCCGCTTGAACCGCTATCCAGAGCGGTTGGGATCCTGTTTGTATATATATATATATAGTGCTAAATTTAAGCAGGTAGTTTCCGGTGCTCGGCACCATCACTTAATTGTCAACACCGGTACTTATGACAGTTTAACATGGTGGCAATGCTCATCTAACTTAGAGTTGAGTACAATGGTTGTTTATGAATATTGTTGCAGCCAGATTCCTATCTAGATTTTCCTCTTACCAACCTTAAGAATCTTTGGTCGACCGGACAGTCTGGTCTGCTAAGAAGTGTGAAGGGAAGAACAACAGGTTCATAATAATGTTAGAAACAACCAAATCAATCCAACTCAAGAACCACTGACTACAGGATAAAGTTTTAGGGGTTTATTACAAAGCCACAAATAACTAAACATACAGGCACCTCAGCAAGAGGTTGAGAAAATGAACAGGCACTAATACAAACATAATCCTATGCAAAAGTCTCAGATGACGTAAGATAATGACTAATGTTATCTAAAAGCATCAGGCAAATGATGACAGTCCCTGCTTGGAGCTTTGACTGCATTCGTTCAAAGGAAAGAAAAGAAAGTTAGTCTGTTCCTGCACTAACACTAAAATGGCATCCCTACCTAGCATCCCTCCCAGGCAAGAGAAATGGTGGCAGCGGTGAAGACTTCCTCAGAAGTACACTCACTTTCCATAGGTTAAGTAGCCTAAGCTACTGAGCTCGTTCTAAGATGCTCCTTCTATTCTCCTGCCCTCCTTCTCTCTAACTCTTCTCCCTCTAATTCTGCTTCTGCTCTACTGGTCTCCTTCCTCTGGGCACTGTTCCTAATACAAAATCCCGAAAATGTTAAACATGCCCTAAACACACCCCTTCGGCAGGTCTTCAGGCTTGTAATTATCCAACGAAACTTCAACTTCATCCAGAAACCGTTGGTATGTCCTTGGGTCCCAGGCACCTTCTCCGCCGAAAGTATCTTCTTCGCATTCCAAAACCCTCCTACATCGCTTGTATCTACCATCCTAGCTCCTAAAACAAATAGTTATTCTGCCTAACTAAATGTGTGTCCTTGCACCTGCAACAGAAAGCCTGTGACCGAATTGGCCTTGTACACACACAGATCTGCAATGGAAAATTCGGCTAGGAAAAGAAGCCTTCCCAAGGAAAAATACATTTTCAGGCACACAGTCTCTCAATAAGCTAAGAGCAACAGTTAGGCCTCTTATTTAATGCTTTCATACAATCAGGCCTTTACACATTTAAAAACATTTCTGAACTACATTATAAACGTTATATTCAAATTCATGTTAATGCAATACAATTCACTTGTGAATAAGCAACCTACATGTGCAACTTTTAACGTGGTGTACGTTTAAACCTAATGCAACCTCTTATACATGAAGCAATAATTTCTACATTACTTAAGGCACTTTCTCGTGTTAACACTACATTAGTTTCCAAATGATATGAATGCTCCTAAACATTCCAACATAATTTGATTAAGTACTACGTTTCTAATGATCACACATTAATACAGTCCTCTAAATATGCGGCTGCTGACTACCCCTCATTATGAAGCACCCCTACAATTTTCAGAATAACATGGCGTTCTATCAATATAATATACTTTAGAAATTAATCATACCTGCCTCTCCAGCCATTTCTATAGGTTTAGGGAGAGATACCTCAAAGGACGAATACCCTCACACACCATAGGTGTCATGCTTCATCATGTGGGTTTCTCCATCCAATGGGAACACCTGGTCCCATTGAGGGCTACAACCTCCTCAATGTGAGGGGAGAGCTCAGGGATGATTTTGAGGGGTTTCTACTCTCACAAGGATGCTAAAAACCCATAGCTGGATGATAGTGCAGTGAGGACGCAGCACAAGTGAAATGTGCTACAATAAAGTGGTCAATTTAAAACTACCAAAAAAAAAGATTCCTTATTCGCTTGCTCACACTAGTAGAGTTTTAAAACAATGAAGCAAGCAATATGGATTTAAACTGCTCGGTATCATAAATCGGTCTGATCATCCATCTATGGGATTTTAGCATCCTTGTGAGAGTAGAAACACCTCAGAAAAATCCCTGAGCTCCTTCCTCATATCGAGGATGTTGTAGCCCTCAATCGAACTAGGTTTTCCCATTGGGAGGAGAAACCCATATGATGAAGCATGACACCTGGAAAGGGGCGACCACTCGGTCCCCCCGAACGTATGGCAGAGTACCACGATCCCCCCGGGAAGCCATTTTGGGCGGGAGGCGCGTCTCGGCTGGTATGCCCGAAGCGGCGTAGCCGGGGCGCGCTCTTTCCCGCCCTAGAGTGGGCTGGCCTAGACACTGACGCGGCTGGCCACGCCCTCGGGGCAGGCAGGGGCGGGTTTACGCCCGCCCTGAAGACGGATAAAAAGGGACGCGAGACCGGAAGACATCCTCTTGTTCCTGTGCTCTGAAGCTGCACCTCCTCGCTGCACGTGAGCTCGAGACGGAACGAAGAGCCAATTTTGAGCGTTGTAATCTTTTCTTTTGTCTTACAGATACTCGGTCGGAGGAATGCCCAAGAAAGGCGGGAAGAAAATGACGACCGAACAGATGGTACGGGTTCTCATGAAGGAGATGACAGAGCTGAAGAGGCGGGTGGCGGAGAGAGACGGGGAAGGGGGTCCGGAGCGTCCGTCGGCTGGAGCAGCCCCAGGAGGAAGAGCCAAGAGGCCAAGGAGGGGACCAGCTGAGGGAGACGCCCCGGTTCCCTGTACCCCGCTCGAAGCGCCAACCCCGGTACCACTGGAGGGGAATCCGATTCCCGTAGTGGTCACGCCGGTGTCCAACAAGGATATGCCGCCCGAGCTGGCAGCACAACTTGCAGCGTGGTTGGGCGACAGTAGTGAGGGCGCCACGGCTGCCGAGGCCCAGGCGCTGATGAAGCAATTACGCGAGAAACGGGATGCAGCCAAGGCGTCCGCGCCGGTTGCAGTTGTTGACAAGCCACAAGGGACGATCGCGACCGCAGATGCAGCGTCCGGTGCAGGTAAGCGGCCATTGCCGATTGCGAGGGATGAGTCAGCACCCTCTCGTAGAGAAAGGTTGGGTCAACACGTGCCTTTGGCAATTAAGGAGAAGATTTGGGCGGGGGAGTACGTGAACATCTTCTCGTTGCTTGTTGATCATTATGAGGTGGAGCATGTTAAGAGTCAGAAAGATCTTATGCATCCGAGTGTTTGGCGCGCAAAAATGGCCGCCTTTAAAGTAAATGAGACTATCGGCAATTGGGGCAATGCATGGGGAATTTTTACGTCAATCCTGGGGGAACGTAGGCCCGAGTTGCTTTCCGAGTTGCCGACCTATCAGTCAAGAATCATGGGGTACTCGACATCCCACCAGGGTAACCATTGGTTCTGCTACGATAATCTTTTTAGAAAGGCAAAAGAGCATAATAAAAGTTTAACCTGGGATTGTTATGATTCTTTGACATGGGATAAAATGAAGGAGACGGGTATGTTGAAAATGCCATTGGTAGGAAATAATGTTGGTGAATCCTCCCGCCATCATGGGGGGACGCCCTTTCGGTCAGGTGTGAGTACCGACGATTACTCGAGACCTGCCGGCAATACAGGTAAACGGGGGTTCTGCTTCAATTTCAACAAAGGTAAATGTACCAGGCCCCAGGGATCGTGTAAATTTAAACATGAATGTAGTGGGTGCGGGTCGTCCCATCCTGAGTCCACGTGCAGAGCCAAAACGGGTGAAAACGGGGGGAGAGGAGGCGCCAAACAGGTCTAACGTAGTCCGAGGGGCGCCTTTACCTACCCCGATTGATACCCTGGCGATGATTCCCTGGCTCAGTGAATACCCGGATCGTACTTCTGCTGGGGTGCTGCGGAACGGATTTTCGAACGGTTTCCGCATCCCGGTAGGGGACTTTCAGGGCGTGGAGAAGTGTAAAAATCAAATTTCCGTCCTGCAACATACGACCGTGGTTCAGGAAAAGATCCGGAAAGAGGTTACTCGGGGTCGGGTCGCCGGCCCATTTAGTGTACCCCCGGTGCAGAATTTTGTTTGTTCCCCTTTAGGGGTGGTCCCCAAGAAGGACCCGGGTGAGTTTCGTCTGATTCATAATTTATCAGCTCCACGTGGTCTCTCTGTAAACGATGCAATAGACCCAGAAGTGTGTTCGGTGCGGTACGCATCCTTCGATGAGGCCGTAGCCATTTTGAATCGCCTGGGGCCCGGGGCGCTGATGGCGAAATCAGATATCGAGTCAGCGTTCCGGTTGCTCCCGGTACACCCGGACGATCAGCGTCTCCTAGGTTTTATGTTTCAGGGTTCTTATTACATGGATAAGTGTATGCCGATGGGGTGCTCCATATCTTGTGCTTATTTTGAGAAATTTAGTAGTTTTCTACAATGGGTCTTCACAAAGAAGACGGGTTTCCAACATGTAATGCATTACCTTGATGATTTTCTGTTCCTTGGGGCAGCCGGGGATCTCGAATGTGGCCGGGCCTTGGCCGACTTTTGTGTGTTAATGAAGCAGTTTGGTGTGCCATTGGCACCAGGTAAGACAGTGGGTCCTGCGACTTGCCTCGAGTTTCTGGGGATCGAGTTAGACTCCAGAGAAGGTTGTTTTCGTTTGCCACCTGACAAAGTAGGGAAGTTCAGGGCAGCCCTGCAAGTGTGTCTAAATGGATCTAAAGTTACGCTGCATCAGTTACAGCAGCTGGTGGGACAGTTGAATTTTGCCCTGAGAGTTATACCGATGGCCCGCCCCTTTTCTCGCTCAATTGCCCAAGCTATGGTCGGGCTAAGGGAGGGCCATCATCGCACGAGACTATCGGCTGAGGTCCGCCAGGACGTGCGTATCTGGTTAACATTTCTGGCGGATTTCAATGGTCGAGTCATCTGGAACAAACCAGCCGTATCCTCTGAAGAGCTGGGGCTATGGACAGATGCAGCAGGTAGCATCGGTTTTGGAGCCATCTTCGGCACAAAATGGTCTGCACAAAGGTGGCCGACATGGTGGTATGACAATGGTCTGACAAGTAATATTGCTTTCCTGGAACTTTTTCCAATTTTGGTGGCCCTGAGAACCTGGCCGGAAGGGTTCAGAGATCACTCTGTGATATTTTGGTCCGACAATATGACCGTGGTCGAGTGCATCAATAGTCAGGCAGCACGATGTAAACTGATTTTAAGACTGCTCAAAGAGATTGTTTTACTGTGTATGCAACTGAATGTGCTGTTCAGAGCAAAACATGTCCCGGGGGTACTGAATCAGGCGGCTGATGCACTGTCTCGTTTCCATATGCAGGCTTTCTCGGGTTTCCTCCCCTCAGCGGACCCAGAGCCGGCACCCTTCCCCGAAGCTCTCTGGTCTCTCGGTGCCCCGAACTTCGTCACCTCGTGGGAGAGAGTCTAGCACCACGGACGAGGAAAGCATATGAAGGGGCGTTTAGGTCCTATTTAGCCTTTTTGGGGTCTGATAGAGAGAGGCTTTGGGGCCACGAGGAATGGGTAGTGGATTTTCTGATGTCCTTACGTAGGGCCGGGAAATCTGTGGCTACGGCCCAGAGGCATCGTGCTGCTATTGCCTTTGTTGCCAGGGCTCATGGTATCCAGGACCCGACTGCGTCTTTCGTTGTACAGAAAGCGCTGCGTGGGTGGCAACGCCTTGAGGGTCGCAGAGTAGATGAGAGGCGCCCGATAGGTTTGGATAGGTTGGCCCAGTTGTTGGCTACACTCCCTGCCACATGTTCATCTCAGTTTGAGGCGGCATTGTTCCGAGCCGCTTTTACACTAGCATTTCACGGGGCAATGCGCGTAAGCGAACTGGTGGCAAGGAACAAACAGGATGTGGCGGGGGGTTTGTGCCAAGAACACGTTCAGATCAGAGGAGAGGCAATGACGGTCTCCTTTGTCAGGTCCAAGACCGATCAAGACGGGATGGGTGACTGCATAATCATACGCAGGATTCCCGGGTCCTCCATGTGCCCGGTGAGGTGTTTGGAAGATTACCTAGCACGAAGGGTGGCATCATGGGGGGGGACCTTGTTGAGACACGCGGACGCCACCCCACTGACGAAGTTTCAGTTTCAGCGGGTGATGGCGATGTCAATTGCCGCTGCGGGCTTGAACCCGGGCGAGTTTGGGACCCATTCCTTTCGGATAGGGGCTGCTACGGAAGCTACAGCCAGGGGTCTTAACGTGGAACAAGTGAAACGTGTGGGGCGTTGGTCCTCCAATTGTTATAAGAGGTATGTGCGGTTGCACATGTTGTAAAGCTGTAATGACGTACTCACGCCTCTTGTTTTTGTTTGGTTTTCAGTTGCGCAAGCCTACGAGGCGGGGCGGACTATGCAGTCGACCCAACACCGGGCCAGCGGTCAGACATCACCGGCTGTGAAAAAGGAGGTGTGGGTCGTGGGCCACTCATACGTGAGGCGTGCCGCGGACGTATTCAAAGCAGGTGACATGATTCACGTAGCTGGGGAATACGGGTACAGGGTGTCCTTCTACGGAAGAGGCGGTCTCTGTATTGACCAGTTTCAAGCATATTTTGAGGATTTGTTAGGGCGGACGAGGTCACCGCCGTCTATAGTCATAGTGCATTTAGGGGGCAATGATTTGGTCACCACCGGTAGACGACTTCTCCTCGAGGCAATGCTTTCCACAGTAAGTTGGTTGGCGAGGAGAGTTCCGGGGTGCAAAATTGCGTGGTCCCATATGATCCCACGAAAGGTGTGGCGGGGGGCTATTTCTATTCCTGCTTTGAATCAGTCTGTTAGAAAGCTTAACAACAAAGTGAGTAGGTTGTTCCGTTCCAGGACATTGCATTCTATTTCGCATGGCTGTATTAATGATGACAGTATGTATTCGGGGGATGGTGTGCATTTGTCTCGGGTGGGGAATGAGTTACTCATAGGAGACTTCTTAGCATGGTTAAAAACGTTAAAACATGACCTTTAGGTAGGAGCTTTGTGGGGGGTCCGGATAGCCGGTCAACTATCCGGACCTGTGGCGGTAAGGTCATGATCGGTGAGCAGTAATTGGAAGATCCCTATGAGTGGGCGTCACCCAACACGGATGGGAGCGCTCGGGAGAGGTGGCCTTTGGCCCCTCAACGGTGAGGCGGTCCTGTCTAAGGAGAGGCCGCCGGAAGGAAAGGAAAGGCGGTCAAGGCCCCTTCCTGTGTAGGAGGGGTTACAGCCCCCTCCTGGGGAATTTCCCGGGGCCAGTGACGTCTGCGACGGCAGATGTGGTAAGTTGTGTGGGGTTTGGGGGGAGGTCTACGCTACCTTCTAGATACTCACACGAGTCCTCGAACGACCTTTAAGTGGCGTCGAGTTTATTGGGGCCCCCGTCAAGTCAAGGGAAATTGGTAGTTGCACTTGGGGTACGCCTCAGTGCTGTCGCCCCTCCCAAGTGGGGGGGGTATTTCTGGTTAGGGATCTTGACACCGGTTACGACCTTGCCGTTGGCCCTTAAACGTTAGGATGTACAATTTCATTATTTCAAGAAAATGTTTTGTAGGTTGTTAGTTCGGCTAGGAGAACCTCTGTATTAGAGAATCTGTTAAGGTTAGCCAAACATCGCAATGTGGTTATGAAATTGTACATTAATATGAAACTGTTTAACCTTTAAATTTTTGTTTTAATAAATACGGCCGGGGAGGGTCACTCCCTCCCTCTTCCAAAAACTTCAAGAACTGTTTCCGGTTTCCCTCCTTTGGGGATTGTGTTGAGAGGGGGTGGCGGGTATCTCAGCCATATGGAAAGGGGCGACCACTCGGTCCCCCCGAACGTATGGCAGAGTACCACGATCCCCCCGGGAAGCCATTTTGGGCGGGAGGCGCGTCTCGGCTGGTATGCCCGAAGCGGCGTAGCCGGGGCGCGCTCTTTCCCGCCCTAGAGTGGGCTGGCCTAGACACTGACGCAGCTGGCCACGCCCTCGGGGCAGGCAGGGGCGGGTTTACGCCCGCCCTGAAGACGGATAAAAAGGGACGCGAGACCGGAAGACATCCTCTTGTTCCTGTGCTCTGAAGCTGCACCTCCTCGCTGCACGTGAGCTCGAGACGGAACGAAGAGCCAATTTTGACCCACCCACCAGCCCCTGAGGACAGCCAGTTGTTTAAAATAAATCGATAATTGTATTTTCGTTTACAGGTTGTGGTATTATCATGTTGATATCGAGTGTGTAATAAAGTTGGTCGATTTTATGTATGCTTATGATTACAGATATTCGGTTTTTAGTGTCCGTTTATAAGCATGCTTATTCTGGTCATAGTGGCCAATGTATTGTTGGTTAGTTGGTCGATTTTATGTATGTTTTGTGATTAAAGATATTCGGTTTTTGGTGTCCGTTTATAAACATGCGTATTCTGGTCATAGTGGCCAATATATTGTTGGTTTAGTTAGCATTGTCGTATTTATTTTGGTCGGGCGGTAAGGTCATGATCGGTGAGCAGTAATTGGAAGATCCCTATGAGTGGGCGTCACCCAACACGGATGGGAGCGCTCGGGAGAGGTGGCCTTTGGCCCCTCAACGGTGAGGCGGTCCTGTCTAAGGAGAGGCCGCCGGAAGGAAAGGAAAGGCGGTCAAGGCCCCTTCCTGTGTAGGAGGGGTTACAGCCCCCTCCTGGGGAATTTCCCGGGGCCAGTGACGTCTGCGACGGCAGATGTGGTAAGTTGTGTGGGGTTTGGGGGGAGGTCTACGCTACCTTCTAGATACTCACACGAGTCCTCGAACGACCTTTAAGTGGCGTCGAGTTTATTGGGGCCCCCGTCAAGTCAAGGGAAATTGGTAGTTGCACTTGGGGTACGCCTCAGTGCTGTCGCCCCTCCCAAGTGGGGGGGGGGTATTTCTGGTTAGGGATCTTGACACCGGTTACGACCTTGCCGTTGGCCCTTAAACGTTAGGATGTACAATTTCATTATTTCAAGAAAATGTTTTGTAGGTTGTTAGTTCGGCTAGGAGAACCTCTGTATTAGAGAATCTGTTAAGGTTAGCCAAACATCGCAATGTGGTTATGAAATTGTACATTAATATGAAACTGTTTAACCTTTAAATTTTTGTTTTAATAAATACGGCCGGGGAGGGTCACTCCCTCCCTCTTCCAAAAACTTCAAGAACTGTTTCCGGTTTCCCTCCTTTGGGGATTGTGTTGAGAGGGGGTGGCGGGTATCTCAGCCATATATGGCGTGTGAGGGTATTTGTCCTTTAGCGGATCTCTCCCCAGTGGATTTTTTGTGAGAACGTTGGTACCACAGAAAAAACTGGACCCTTTCCTCACAGGCAGGGCCAGCCCCATCAACCATGACCCCGGACCCCACGGTATGACCGCTTTCTTCAGTTGACTTCAAATTCCCACCTTCCACACACCCCGGGAAGGGTACTTTTGAGGAGTCTTCTCCTAATTTGATGGGCTGGTGGTAGAGAATTCCCCTTATTCCCCTTATTCTGCAAACTTCCTCCACAGCTGCCACCCATATGCTTTATAGACAAAAGCAGTGGATCATAATTAATCAAGGAGGACACTGAAAATCCAAGGTTTATTGGTGGAGAAGAAATATCCAATATTGCAGCCAATTCCATTTCTCACATTCTAGCACCCTTTTTAGACAGATTTAAAGTTTCACCAGATAATGAAAGGGTGCATTTCCTCGCAGAAAAAGGCCGGGACTCTTCCTTAATATGAGAATCCAGATTTTTCCATGAGAAGCCCTCTGGATGTAACCCTGTCTTAAGTCTAGTCATGCTCAAAAGGCTCAAGGACTGCAGAAGCAACGCATAACATTAAATCACAGATATGCCAAAGCAATAATCTTAACCTATGTTTTACTTAAGGTACGCCAACGGTAACACACCGTTACTTCGCGGGCCTTTCCTATGAAGTGCTATTACTACCCTTTTTTTAGTTTGCGTTTACCTTTACTTCGCATGTTTTTACATAGCGTTCTGGTACTTTGCAAATGCTATTACTTCACATTATTTTACTATGACGGGACGTGCAAAGAGGAGAGAGGTAAGTGGAAGTGTATATTTTTTAAGGTGTTTGAGTAGTAGTTTTTTTAGTTTTAGGCTAATGCAGGGGGTTGTGTTTTAGGGTTTAGGGTAGTGTTGTAGTGTTTGTGTACTTTAGGGTAGTGTTTTAGGGTTTAGGGTAGTGACAGGGGGTCGTGTGGGGTAGTTTAAAAGTATAGGTGACGGAGTGGGAGTAGGGGTAGGGAAGTGCTGGGGGTAGTGTTTTAGGGTTTAGGGTAGTGTTGTAGTGTTTGTGTAGTGTAGGGTAGTGTTTTAGGGTTTAGGGTAGTGACAGGGGGTCGAGTAGGGTAGTGTAAAAGTATAGGTGATAGAGTGGGAGTAGGGGTAGGGAAGTGCTGGGGGTAGTGTTTTAGAGTTTAGGGTAGTGTTTGGGTAGTGTAGGGTAGTGTTTTAGGATTTAGGGTAGTGTCGGTGGTTTGTGCAGGGTAGTGTTACAGTGTAGGGGACGGAATCGTAGTAGAGGTAGCGGTAGGGACATGCTGGGGTGGTGATTTAGGGTATTGTTGTAGTGTTTGTGTAGTGTAGGGTAGTGTTTGAGGGTTTAGGGTAGTGTCGGAGGGTTGTGTAGGGTAGTGTAGTGTAGGAGACGGACTGGTAGTAGGGGTAGGGTCGTGCTGGGGGTAGTGATTTAGTGATAAAAGCCTGAAAGACATGCTTCGTCCTTTTGAGGTCTTCACGCGTGAAGTCAGCAGGGAAGACTGTACTTTGGGCAAAGATATCCCATTGTTGCGCATGCTAGAGCACCAACTGAAGGCGGTGTCTTCAACGTTCAGAGTTGATGCTGAAAAACAAGACGCATATCAGTTGGCGGAGAGCTTATTAAGCCGCCTAGTTGACAATGCAAGGCTTAAAGCAATACATTCAGAACAACATTACATTTGTGCCACTATTCTGGATCAACGGTACAAAAAGGCACTGGCCAGCAATACATTCATTCCTTTTTCTGAAGCAGATGTTGCCAAGTACAAACATTGGCTAGCTCTGTCAGCCACTCGGTTTGAAAAAGTGCGACAGGAAATTAAAGGAACCACCACAAGTACTACTGAATCAGCAGGCCATCCAGCGTCAAGATCCACTTCTGTGGCCAAAAGCAGTCACTTTCCCTCAGAGACGTTACCGACACCAGCAACCGTCTCATCACCTGTCCCAGGCCCAGCCATAATATTGTCGGAAGCGGATTGGATACCTCATCAAGGGTTTGCTCGTTCCAGTGTTGATGCAAAGGCAACATATGGTATGCAAAGTGGAGCACCCCTGGAGGACCTTGAGTGGATGGTGCAGGCCTATCTGGATGACCCAACAGAGGTCTTCTTTGATCAGAACCCATTGGCATATTGGTATGGAAAAAGGCCTCAATGGCCACTGATCACCAAGCTGGCTATAAATTATTTGTCTTGCCCACTCGCAAGCGTGTCTTCTACACGTGTCTTCAGTGCTGCTGGTGCCATTTTAACTTTAAAAAGGACCCGCCTCTTGGCCAAAAATGTGGAGAGGTTAACAATGATCAAGATGAATCAGCACTTCATAACACCAGATTACAAAATACATGAATCCACGCAGGAAGAAGAGGACATCGACTTAGGTGACGGAAGTTCTTCTCTGTTAACTGACCTACTCCCGATTCAATTCACATAGTTTGGGGACAAGCTCTACTTCCCTGACACCTAGGCTTGAAATACTTACTTTTTTTTCCCGTCCTTATTCACTTTTATTTCTGAGTGTTTTCTTTGTTTTGCAACTTTTAGCACAACAAAACTTTAATCACAACAAATCCATCAGCAGCACTGTCTTCATCTTATTTCAATATTGAAGGTGCCGCTGTCTGCATTCCTGAAGTTCACAAGTTCACAACTCAGTCATGCTCCTCTATCCTCCTCCTCCTCCAGACTCCCCCTATCCATTTCCCTCAAGGCAGATGGAAGGATTACGCAGAATCAAGAAACTGTTGCTTCGTAGACGAGTCCCCTCAAAAGAAGTGGGACTGGAATGACTGACTATGCTGACTGTTACTTCTGAAATTGACACGAGAGGCTGCCCTGTGGCCCTTCACTTAAGAATAAGCTGCTGACAAAAAGTGGAACAGGTAATGAATGATGAGATGGCATGTAGTCGACAACACTGGCTGTCTGGCTCCGATGAAAGCAATTGCTGTTTGTTTGTTGTGCATAAAATGAATCCTATGGGTTCTGTTATTATTTAATCTTTTACACACTAAATGTAACTCAAGTCTACTCTGTTCACCTTGTTTAATACAAATTGTACTTCTACTGCAGGGGCCACTACGTTGCATTTTTTAATATGGAAAATGTCCTTGGACTCACTGTGTGTAGACTGTGACTGCATGAACAACATTGAGTTTGCCAACACCATGATGATGATGAGTCATGATGACCAAAGTTACATAATATCTTCACAATCACTCACTGGGATGGATGGATCATCATCGTCGATTTACGGAAGAACTATGGCCATTTTGTGTGTGGCAAACAGGTAAACAAGTCAACAACAACCACAGCAGAACTACATGTCTGTCTAGTCGTGATATGGAGTGGTCGAGCCAGTGTAGTGTTTTGCCAGAGTCCAGACAGCGGTTCATGTAAAATTGCGGCTATGTGGCTTGCTGTATAAAATTAGATCTGCTATGTCTGTCTGTGTCAAAGAGGTATGCTACATGAAGGTTGATTCACTCAGTGGTGCCTGCCTTGACCGTCTGCATGGCCCTGGACTGCTGTGTGCTAATTATTATCCTGGAAACAGAGACTCAGAGTAGGCACTTTAGAATTGATGCATGTATGTAATACTGTTGCCTCTGAAAGTGAAAGTGTTATTTTTGAAGTACACACCGTACCTTATATTTTCCCTCCGGGGTGTTTTAATATCCCTTTCTGTTTTTCCATCGACAATTACAGGCCGGCACTTACCCTGTGCAATGGGAAAACATTAACTCAGGCTTACCGTAGCAATCCGCAATTCCGCATCCGCCAGGCAGGCAGTGTGGTCACCAAGATTGATCGACGGAGCGCCCGATGGAATGGAGGAGTACCGCGAATAAGAGGAATGGCTGGATGCATGCAACTTCCCAATTTGACTAGGACAACTACAACATACAGTTACAGTATCCACTTCCTTATCTTGTCCTTATCTTTTGAATAATGTTATTGTTGTGAACTTCTATGAGTGCAACTCTGTGTGTTTGCTCTCTGCTTCAAATTCATCCCTACAGCTATTTGATAAGTTTCTTTGCTGTTTTTAAAACTAGTGTTATGTACTACTAAGTGTTTATTCTCTCTGAGGGCAGGCAGGCAAGTGAAATTGCGTAATTACTGCAGCCCTGTACTGTCTAATTGTTTAGTACTAGTTAGTAAGTTGTAGTAAATACTACTTTTCAGTAACCTAACCATCCATTTAGCAAACAACTTCATGCATGCACTTCCTTTATGTCCCTTAAAAGATTTATGGATATCTTCGTATCCAAAGATTTGTTTTTCTTCATTTGTTGTTCGTCCATGCGTACTGTGTTTTTTTTCCCTCTCCCAAATTTTTCCCAAAAACCCCCATTCCCATCATTTTTCAAACCCTAACCCTCTTCCCCCGGGCTGTGTGGTTTTTATTGAGGTGCGACTAAATGACACTAATAATTCCACACGCTTGCTGGGGAGGATAAGGTCAAAAGCAACAGAAAATCAATTTCAAGGCAGGTCAAGGAATCCGAGGATATTTTCTTATTCTGCTTGACACACACCCATTAGTATTTGCCAATCAATTCAGAATTTCATGTCTGCCATCGAATGGATTAATCATCAATAACATCCTCCTAAACGTGACTAAAGCTTACGCTGCTGTGTCCTTCAGTACTAGTTTTAGTTTTAGTAGCCATAATCCACGCAACTAGTAGTTAACTTTTGATTGAATACTTTAGCATTGCTTAGGCTACAATTTATGGCACTGTTCTTGTGTACTGTACTATCAGACTGTTCTAATGCTCCTCTCAGGCCACTCATTGTCTCATTTCCTTTTTTTCATATGCTGCAACTGCCAGTGTGTACCACTACTACTACCACCACAACGATGCCATTTCATCCGTCCAGGATCACATACCCAACCTTAATCGCCATTTGCCATGTAGCCAGCCCTCTACCTAGCCCTATTCTCAAACACGAATCACAGGTATACTAAGCATTTTGGGGGAGGAAGAATAATGGAGTAGGAGGAGAGGAGCGACAGACGGTAGTACTAGTAAAGTAGTAGGACAATTGAATTCACTAACTCTGTCAATGACACTTTTGTACAAATTTGGGCGATTACTTAGACAATTTGAATCAACCAGCCAGTTAAGTTTCAGGAAAACAAACGTACAGTTAACCCCCCTGCCTTCCCCACAAACCAGTAAAAATGTGTATGCTATGTTTAAGTGGAAAATAAATAATTATTTAGACCCTAACGAAAATAAACTATCCCACAAGCCCCGACCCACCCCCCTCCCTAACCCTAACCAATGTCCATGATGACATAAATGTCCCCAAAAGTTCAAAAAACCCAACGCCCAATTCCCACCCCCCCCCCAAAAAAGTCTTTAAAAAAGGGGCAAGGGACAGTCTATACTTTGGCCGGCGGTGTCCTGTGGCCAGGTGGTCCAGCAGCTCTCTCCGGAGGGCCTTGAGCAGGACTTTCTGCCTCTCCACCTCCTGCTCAAGGTAGGCCACTCGCAGGGTTAGGCGGTGCACACGCGCCTTGCAGGTACTGTGGGGGGCAGCTGTTGGTTGCGCTGCTCAGCGGCGGAGGGTGGTTGCCAAACCACGGCGCCATACAGCTGGAGGATTACGCTGGCTGGATGACCCAGGGGCAGTGGAGGAGGATGCAGCTGTTGTTGTTGACTCCTCCTCCTGAGCCACCAGCCGCCGATATTGAGCGACAACTGCCTCCAGCTTCCGGCGCCTGACCCAGATAGCCAACTCCTTCCTCAATAGTTTAGAAGGAGTATCTATATGAAGAAAGAAAAAATACTGTAACCAATACTCTTTAAGATTAACACAAAATAATTCAACAGAAAGTTGTGTCACAGTAGCACTAGCAACTTGCAAGCACAGTACATAACATTTGTAGCATGTATCTATCTAACCTCCCACTTCGTCGGCCTCTGCTCTAACATTAGTGGGAGTTTCAGGAATTCTACTAGCACTATGGACTCACTACATTAGACTCAGACAGTACACCAGACTTCTTCTTCTCTCTTGTTTTGCGAAATTAGTACGTAAACTTGTGGAAGCCAGTATAATGCCAGCACAGTCAGCTTGCACCCAAGAAAAACAGACGCAAGCCATGATGACGCAGAATAACCACCACCCATGCATCCGTGCTTGACTTGCATTTGAATTTGACCCAAAGGATATATTGCGCACACATACAGTTTCTGTTTCACCCACCCAGGCAGTCCTCTTTTCTTTCTCCTTCCACCCATCCTTGCTTCAACCGGCCATGCATCAGATTCCTACCAACCACCTCAGCTTGCATTCAAAAACACGTATCATTCTTTGCCAGTCATTAATTTAACTCGCTCGTCCTTCCTCCTACCTTACACCCTTCTTTACCTTTTCGTTCATCCCAACCATCAAGTTCATTTCTGATTTGACTTGGCTTCTCGATAAAACTTTCACAGCTGAGTTGAAGTCAAATTTAGAACATAAGACTACGGAGTCAGAGTCCCGACCTCTCAGAGTCACGGAATGCAAATTGCAAACCCTTTCGCTCACTCACTCATGACCAAAAACCACAGAGTCTATGTAAGTTTTAAAGCTTTATTAAAAGTAAAACAACTAGCTCTGTGTGTACTCTCTATATTAATTTTCAATTGTGCATTATATGAAAACATTTATTAAAAGCAACTTCATAGAAAAGACCGTCTGCATGGCCCTGGCCTGCTGTGTGCTAATTATTATCCTGAAAACAGAGACTCAGAGTAGGCACTTTAGAATTGATTCATGTATGTAATACTGTTGCCTCTGAAAGTGAAAGTGTTATTTTTGAAGTACACACCGTACCTTATATTTTCCCTCTGGGGTGTTTTAATATCCCTTTCTGTTTTTCCATCGACAATTACAGGCCGGCACTTACCCTGTGCAATGGGAAAACATTAACTCAGGCTTACCGTAGCAATCCGCAATTCCGCATCCGCCAGGCAGGCAGTGTGGTCACCAAGATTGATCGACGGAGCGCCCGATGGAATGGAGGAGTACCGCGAATAAGAGGAATGGCTGGATGCATGCAACTTCCCAATTTGACTAGGACAACTACAACATACAGTTACAGTATCCACTTCCTTATCTTGTCCTTATCTTTTGAATAATGTTATTGTTGTGAACTTCTATGAGTGCAACTCTGTGTGTTTGTTCTCTGCTTCAAATTCATCCCTACAGCTATTTGATAAGTTTCTTTGCTGTTTTTAAAACTAGTGTTATGTACTACTAAGTGTTTATTCTCTCTGAGGGCAAACAGGCAAGTGAAATTGCGTAATTACTGCAGCCCTGTACTGTCTAATTGTTTAGTACTAGTTAGTAAGTTGTAGTAAATACTACTTTTCAGTAACCTAACCATCCATTTAGCAAACAACTTCATGCATGCACTTCCTTTATGTCCCTTAAAAGATTTATGGATATCTTCGTATCCAAAGATTTGTTTTTCTTCATTTGTTGTTCGTCCATGCGTACTGTGTTTTTTTTCCCCTCCCCCAAATTTTTCCCAAAAACCCCCATTCCCATCATTTTTCAAACCCTAACCCTCTTCCCCCGGGCTGTGTGGTTTTTATTGAGGTGCGACTAAATGACACTAATAATTCCACACGCTTGCTGGGGAGGATAAGGTCAAAAGCAACAGAAAATCAATTTCAAGGCAGGTCAAGGAATCCGAGGATATTTTCTTATTCTGCTTGACACACACCCATTAGTATTTGCAAATCAATTCAGAATTTCATGTCTGCCATCGAATGGATTAATCATCAACAACATCCTCCTACACGTGACTAAAGCTTACGCTGCTGTGTCCTTCAGTACTAGTTTTAGTTTTAGTAGCCATAATCCACGCAACTAGTAGTTAACTTTTGATTGAATACTTTAGCATTGCTTAGGCTACAATTTATGGCACTGTTCTTGTGTACTGTACTATCAGACTGTTCTAATGCTCCTCTCAGGCCACTCATTGTCTCATTTCCTTTTTTTTATATGCTGCAACTGCCAGTGTGTACCACTACTACTACCACCACAACGATGCCATTTCATCCGTCCAGGATCACATACCCAACCTTAATCGCCATTTGCCATGTAGCCAGCCCTCTACCTAGCCCTATTCTCAAACACGAATCACAGGTAAACTAAGCATTTTGGGGGAGGAAGATTAATGGAGTAGGAGGAGAGGAGCGACTGACGGTAGTACTAGTAAAGTAGTAGGACAATTGAATTCACTAACTCTGTCAATGACACTTTTGTACAAATTTGGGCGATTACTTAGACAATTTGAATCAACCAGCCAGTTTAGTTTCAGGAAAACAAACGTACAGTTAACCCCCCTGCCTTCCCCACAAACCAGTAAAAATGTGTATGCTATGTTTAAGTGGAAAATAAATAATTATTTAGACACTAACGAAAATAAACTATCCCACAAGCCCCGACCCACCCCCCTCCCTAACCCCAACCAATGTCCATGATGAAATAAATGTCCCCAAAAGTTCAAAAACCCCAATGCCCAATCCCCCCCCCAAAAAGTCTTTAAAAAAGGGGCAAGGGACAGTCTCTACTTTGGCCAGTGGTGTCCTGTGGCCAGGTGGTTCAGCAGCTCTCTCCGGAGGGCCTTGAGCAGGACTTTCTGTCTCTCCACCTCTTGCTCAAGGTAGGCCACTCGCAGGGTTAGGCGGTGCACACGCGCCTTGCAGGTACTGTGGGGGGCAGCTGTTGGTTGCGCTGCTCGGCGGTTGCGGGTGGTTGCCAGACCACGGGCCATACCGCTGGAGAATTGCGCTGGCTGGATGACCCAGGGGCAGTGGAGGAGGATGCAGCTGTTGTTGTTGATTCCTCCTCCTCCTGAGCCACCATCCGCCGATATTCAGTGACAATTGCCTCCAGCTTCCAGCGCCTGGCCCGGATAGCCAACTCCTTCCTCAATAGTTTAGAAGGAGTATCTATATGAAGAAAGAAGAAAATACTGTAACCAATACTCTTTAAGATTAACACAAAATAATTCAACAGAAAGTTGTGTCACAGTAGCACTAGCAACTTTCAAGCACAGTACATAACATTTGTAGCATGTATCTAGCTAACCTCCCACTTCGTCGGCCTCTGCTCTAACATTAGTGGGAGTTTCAGGAATTCTACTAGCACTATGGACTCACTACATTAGACTCAGACTGTACACCAGACTTCTTAGTCTCTCTTGTTTAGCAAAATTAGTACGTAAACTTGTGGAAGCCGGTATAATGCCAGCGCAGTCAGCATGCACCCAAGAAAAACAGATGCAAGCCATGATGACGCAGACTAACCACCACCCATACATCCGTGCTTGACTTGCATTTGAATTTGACTCAAAGGATATATTGCGCACACATACAGTTTCTGTTTTACCCAACCGGCCATGCATCAGATTCCTACCAGCCACCTCAGCTTGCATTCAAAAACATGTATCATTATTTGCTAGTCATTAATTTACCTCGCTAGTCGTTCCTCCTTCCTTCCTTACACCCTTCTTTCCCTTTTCGTTCATCCCATCCATCAAGTTCATCTCTGATTTGACTTGGCTTCTCGATAAAACTTTCACAGCTGAGTTAAAGTCAAATTTAGAGGAGGCCATTGGTTACTCGTCAACTCCCGCCGCTAATGCTATTGCTAATGCGAAGTCAAGGGTGACTGTCTTCTACCTGGTTCACAAAAACTTAGTTCTAAATTTGTAAGTCTTCTTAACAGTAAAGTGTACTTGTACTGTACAACATATACCCCTGCAGCGAGCCGACTCTGCAATCCCAATAAGTAAGGAATATAATAGCTTACCACTGCCCGCCACTACCGAGGCATCCCCCTCAGCACTTCCTGCTGGCACTGGTGGCACAGCATCCGCCCCTGGAGTGACCACCTCCGTGCTGGCCCCGGCACTGGTGGTTGTCTGTGCCGATGGTGTTCCGCCCAGAAAAAACATTTCATATTTTTAGATCCCATATACGCTACTTCCTATTTTGTCTAGGAATGAAAACATTTTTACTACATAAACAAATTTAATAATTTGTGACTGTAGTCTAAACTAAAAATTCCCCTTTCGGAAGGGGAGGGTGTTTTTATTTATGCTTAGCCATAACATGCTACACTTTTTGGCACAACTGATGAAAGCTTGCTTTTTAACACGCACCATTTGTCTCATAACAGACAGAAGATTCCCTTCTACGAACAAGAGCAATATGTTTCTCATCATCATCACCAGCAGTACTTTAAGTTCCAACAAGCTGAGGGGTCTCCCACAATTAATTTGTAAATAAGCCACTGTTCAGTTTTTATGAGTTCAACGTTTCTCTTCTATGAAGTTGCTTTTAATAAATGTTTTTATATAATGCACAATTGAAAATTAATATGCAGAGTACACACAGAGCTAGTTGTTTTACTTTTAATAAAGCTTTAAAACTTACAAAGACTCTATGGTTTTTGGTCATGAGTGAGTGAGCGAAAGGGTTTGCAATTTGCAAGCATTATTCCGAGACTCTGAGAGGTCGGGACTCTGACTCCGTAGTCTTATGTACTGGGTTGTATAATCATTGGGGATCATCGCTGCATTCAGGAGCTAAATATTGACTCTGACACATTAGCAAGTCAGTAAGGAGATTGGCGTTCAACTTCTGTTATGACTAAGGTATGTGGAAAGTCTAACCAAGCCTATTATCACCAATGCCGTATTTCTTGTCCATAATTCTGTATGTGCAGAATAGTCCCTGCAACAGTAGTAGTATGTCCTCCTATCCAATCAAAAATTAAAATAGTATCTTATTCTTGGTGGCCATTGATATTTTATTGTTGGGAATTGTCAAAGCATAAACATTAAGAAGACTTCAATAGAAATTATGGACAACCCAGAGGACTGCACTCAGTGCCTAGAGCTATAGCTGAATAGGAGTTTTGTTTAACACCTTTTGCCAACTGTGCAAGCTTAGCTAGCTACACAGACAGAGTAATAAAAAAAAATAGTAGTAGCACAGAGATTCATAGTAGAGGCAGGATACGAATTTAGAAACAGTCGACAAGAAGATCAAAGACGATTTCGGAAAAAATAGAATTATGTTGAACGTTTGGAATAAAAAGGGGCTGTAAAAGTTAGGGAAGTATAATTATTAATATTAACAGGAAAACTTACTGGGACTAGCAAAAGAGCCCTCAGTGGACCAATCCTGGCCTTCCTGCTCCGCCGGCGCCGCTACCTCTGTCCTATTGCCCCTGGGAGGTGCTGATGTACAAGAAAGAAAGACACAAACATGGATGATTGTTAAAAAAAAACAATAAAAAATTATTTCCGGGGAAATAAACAACAATTGCACTAAATATATTGGCCTATCTGTAGTAGCACAGAGATTCATAGTAGAGGCAGGATACGAATTACTAGGATATTAGTATTGCTGGATTCACGGACCGTCTACTTGGAAAGTTATGTAACTCACTAAACCAACTACAAAAGGGTTCTACTAGGACTGGCAGCACTCAGCAGCACCAAAAGTGACAGACACAGTCCATCATGATTGAAGACCACTAAAAAATGTCCTACTAAATAACAAGTCATAATATACTCAACCTATCAATCCACCACCACTATCTCTTCTTAGTGGCAGGAGTACAAAGTAAGAACTGGACTTGAGTCTCTATTTATTTATTTAGTTCATTACGCAGTTCTGTAAAGTACACTCATACATAATCACTCAGACCAAATGGGCACAAAATTGCAAACAATTAAGCATAGTAGCACCGCCACTGAGCAGGCGACCACCTGCAATCACAGAAGCTTTTGAAACATAATTTAACTGCAATGTAATCGGCGGTATTCTTGCTCTTCGGAAAAAACATATTTTTAATATAACACAGAGCAGAAGAAAACAAAGTAGTTATTAAATAGCTACTAGTACTCACCAAGCCCAGGAATCTCGACGCCAAGCAGGCCGAGCAGGTATTGTTCCCGGTCCAGTATGTCGGAACACCGGTGTGTCACCTGGTTGTAGGTCCGCCTGACCCCTGACTCCCGATACATGGCCCGGCACACCTTACCCCATAGCTGGCGATGCACCCGGTAGCCATACCCGGTACCGGGCCCGCTGCCTGCTGCGATGGTCTTGGGGAGGTTGCGCTGCACAAAGAAGACAAGTACGGCCACCTCCACCTCGCTGGGACTTACAGACGCCCCCCGTAAAACGCCTGCAAGGGAGCCGGCTTCGAGGTGCTGGGCTCTTCCCCTTGGAGTTCTTGCTGGCTCCCTTTGCCATGGTCCTGGATTAAAGGAAAAATAGGAAAGATTAGGTAAAAAGTAAATAAAAGAAAAGAGAGTTAAAAAAAGTAGTTATTAAAGCATCGAAAAGTAGAAAAAAACACAAAATATAGATGTACAAAAATAAAGAGATAGATAATGAGTAAATAAGATTTTAAAAAAGTTCCAACAAACAAAGGATTACAGAGATTGAAGCAGGATAGAAAAGGCATGCCCAGAATCAAAGCAATGAATGAAAAACAAGATGTCCGCGCCCATGGCAACTGTGTGGGTAAGTTCGCGCAATATTTTTCTCGTAAGCACGCAAAAACGGACGTGTAAACGCAACTGCCACCCGGAACAGGAAATACGCAATGCGAGCATGCAACTCGCGACCGGAAATGGAATAACGCAACGCGAACAGTGAAAAACAAGATTTGTCTCTTATACACAGAGACATGGGTATGTGTGAGGATGGGGGATGGCCGAACATTATCAAAGGAGATTCCAGCAAAGGAAGGCCTGAAAGAAGGCTGTGTTTTAGCCCCCCTAATTTGTTTCTCGCTGACCTAACTGGAATACTGGATGACGAGAACGCGCACCCCCCGAAATTAGCTGATAAGCGACTCACGAACTTGATGTATGTGGATGACGTTATACTACTGAGCCATACTAAAGTGGGACTACAGCGTCTAATTAGGCGGACTCATACATACTCCAAGGAGAACGGGATGATCATAAACGAGACAAAAACTAAGATCATGGTAGTGCCCAAAAGGAATAAGAGAAGATTCAAAAGTAAATGGATTATGGATACAAAAGAGCTGGAGCAAGTAGAGGTATATAAATACCTGGGTGTAATATTTGATGCGAAGGGACGCTACCAATTGCAAAAAAATGACATTCAAAGAAAAGCGAATTCACTAACTGCATCATTCAGAATCGTGCAAAAAACACTTCCTAGCCTAACCTATGGTCCTCTTCTGAGTGTAATTGGCGCAAAACTCCTACCGACTATCATATATGGAAGCGAAGTGGTAATGGGCAAGGATAGCGAAACTCTGAACAAGATCATAACCAGAGCCTATCGGGCCGTATTTCATCTCCCAGCAAACGCGTCCCCGGCCCAAGTAAGGTTGGAGTTTGGACTGGCCAATCAGCAATTTGCAAGGCAAGGCCACTTCATAAAAGTATGGAATCAAAATGAAAATATCCCAACTGCTGTGGAGAGGGACAGACTAATTTGCATATAGCCAGGTTCTGAGCTGGGATGGTGCAGTGAGCTAAAAAACGGTGTTGGATTAAGCCCTGATCTTTTGACTGGGTGAGAGTATTCTGCTTAATTCAGAAACTCTGTCCATCTCCACCCCCTGTTGTTTAATTATTTTGTCCACCATAAGCGTGGAAGGGTATACTCAGACGTGAGTCCCTAGCTCATTGCACCATCAGGATTCAAGCAAGCCGGGCCGAAGACGGCTGAAATGCCAGAAACCGGTCCCCGGTAGCTTGTTTCCTTCCCAGTGAAAGAATTGGCTTGGTAGTTTGGTTTGCCCTGTTCCCATGATACACTGGGCCAGGGACAGACTAATTTGCATATAGCCAGGTTCTAAGCTGGGATGGTGCAGTGAGCTAAAAAACGGTGTTGGATTACGCCCTGATCTCTTGACTGGGTGAGAGTATTCTGCTTAATTCAGAAACTCTGTCCATCACCACCCCCTGTTGCTTAATTATTTTGTCCACCATAAGCGTGGAAGGGTATACTCAGACGTGAGTCCCTAGCTTATTGCACCATCAGGATTCAAGCAAGCCGGGCCGAAGACGGCTGAAATGCCAGAAACCGGTCCCCGGTAGCTTGTTTCCTTCCCAGTGAAAGAATTGGCTTGGTAGTTTGGTTTGCCCTGTTTCCATGATACACTGGGCCAGGGACAGACTGATTTGCATATAGCCAGGTTCTGAGCTGGGATGGTGCAGTGAGCTAAAAAACGGTGTTGGATTAAGCCCTGATCTCTTGACTGGGTGAGAGTATTCTGCTTAATTCAGAAACTCTGTCCATCACCACCCCCTGTTGTTTAATTACTTCATAAAAGTATGGAATCAAATAAAAAAATGACCATCAAAATGAAATATCCCAACAGCTGTGGAGAGAAATATATAAGGAGACACACTCTACTGCGGGGATCTACCTTAGGGAAGCAATAAAGGACTTTGCGATCACACCAATATGGGAAAACAATTTAACCAAGACATCGTTTAAGAAAATAATTAATAAAACTGTAAATCATCTATCCATCTTAAACAATAAAGCTATCCTCTCCAAGAGAAAACATGCGTGGGTGATAATTAACGGATATAAAAAGAAAGAAATCCAACAATATCTGGTAACCCCTTGGACGGAAAAAAACAAACAAGTGTTCCTTAAAGCCAGATTTGGAACAATGCCAGGCCTGTGTCATCTTCCCCCGTGGGAGAGACCGGAAACTCAAAGCAAATGCACTGTGCAATAATGGTGAGGAAGATATGCTTCATCTTTTGTGTATTTGCCCTGAACTTTTGCAGGAGAGAAAATCATTACTAAAGTTTCCCCTCAAAGTACGTGGCACAAGGACATGTAGGCAGGCTTTGATTTACTGCATGAACTCGAATTACATCATTTTAAATGCTATTTTTGTAAAGTTTTTAATAATAGTCAAAAGTAAACTAGGTGACATATCTATTTTAAATACTTAATTACCTCCAAACCTGATGCAATGACATTTTAAGTGTTTTATTCATAAATACAGTTTTTTAGTCTTTGTTTGAGATGTGTAATATTGTAAGATTTTAAATAATCATCAATAAACTATTTCAGTTAGGGCCACGCCCATATACAACCGCATGGGTAACTTCGCCGTAGCCGCAGTCAAAAAAGATCTTGCGAACTCGCAAAAATAAAAAATCCGCAATCTCACGAAAGTTCACGTGTTTTGCGAACCGCCAGTAGGCTTTTGCGCGAATTCGCGTACCGCGAATCCGCATAATTCGCCGATACTTTCGGATTTGACCAAGTGCAAAGCCTTTGAAAATTCTTTACTTTGTGCTATGGGTAGAGGAATCTCATTCTGTTTAGACCCAAATGTTCCCCTGGAAATGTATAAAAAAAGGGGCATGTATTGTGCACTTTTGGCAGTCAGAGCCAAGCAGGAGCAACTCTTTCAATGGCTACAAATGTCTAATGTCCCTGCTAAGACTCCTGTTGACATCTTCTGCCCTGATGAATTTCTCCTCTAATCTGGGGAAAGTTTGGGCTGGATGGTTGATGGGACATTGATCCCGTGGGAAATGGCTCACCTCCTTTTTCCAGTATTTTGGGCACAGAATAGGTTGGTATATTATCAGATTGTGTCAATTTTAAGGAAACATCAACCCTTGCAAAGTGAAACAACCCAGGTGATAGTTGCAGCTCTTTTTCATTATATGCAGAGTCAATGGGTAAAATGATCGAATTCAAGGGGGAACTAACTTCAGGCCATTTCCAGTTATGCAATCTAAATAATCACTAAATGTGGTTAGAGAAAATTATTAAGGTGTATTTAAGGGAAGAACCTTATGCCAGCCAAGTTGGGAAAGGCAGAAGCTTTGCTAGAATTTGGAAATATTCTGTGTTATTTATACAGCCTTGAAGCCTTGCCCTAGTTATCAGAAATACGCTGCTAGCAGTCATTAAACAAGCATCTACAGATGGCTCTGAAGCCTTCACTTTCTTAATTCACCTCACTACCAAACAATCATTTCAGGGCGATTTTATTAACGCCCAACAGGTCCTAATAAAAACTTCATTCACAACCTCAGCTCCCTCCTTGAAGTAGGACCAATCAATAACGAGTTTCTCAGATGGGAGATTTCAACTTTCACCTAGAGAACTCGGAAGACAGTGACATGGAAGTCTTAACCAAAACATTCGAATGTTTTGTACTCAGCCAACTGGTGAAGCACCCTACCTATTCAGCGGGACACACGCTGGATGGTCTGTTCTCAAACAATTCCATGGTGATCATAAAAGACCCCCTTCCTTTAGCATAGTCTGACCACCATCTGGTTTTGTGTGATATAAAGCTAAAACCCTCATCAAGCTCTAACAAATCCCCTATCCACAAGACTCCGTCTTATGCCTGGAACAAAATTCATAGTGAGCTTGTTAATAAAACCCTTTCAGATACTTTGCCCTGCACTACTGATACCCCAGATGTTGATGCTTCTACCTGTACTAGTTGGCTGCAATCTGCCATAACTCTTACACTTCCTATTAAAACCTCTACTTCTAGAAGAAACAAACTTTCCAACCCATGGTTCACTGAGAACCTTAGAAAACAAAGACAGGCCTGTAGAAGGCAGGAGAGATTGTGGAGGAAGGACTATGGAAAGAGAAAATTATTAATTCTGTTCGAGCAAATATAAATCTCTTCTGATTAAAGAAAAATGTACATACTTTATGCAAAAGATCCTGGCAGCTGACAACTCTGCTAAAGGACTCATTAAGGTGGTCACTAACCTGACCTCACCTTCCAGGAATATAATCTCAAATTATAATCAGAATTTCTGTGGCCAGGGGCGGCCTTAGGCATGTGCAAGCTGTGCACCTGCACAGGGCTACCAAACCCCAGGGGCCACCACGCCAATATATATCCTTAATATAATAATCCTCTGAGGATGGATACATATTTGCGTGGCTGCCCCTGGCAGGGATTTGGCGGCCTCCAGCTCTGTTCTACTTCCAAACACCCTGACCCACCCCCCCCCCCACTCTTCACTGACCTCCGCACTCCGCCCTGCCAGGTGCCCCTCTTCCGGGGCCCACTACTTACGCTCCCTGCCCAGGGCCGCCATGAGCCTAGAGCCGCCCCTGCTGTGGCAGACTGGCTGACATTTTCCTAGACAAAGAGGTGGAAATCTTTAACAAATGTAACCAATATTCTTCTTTGTACTCTGAATTAATTCCATAAGTATCCAGGGCTGCAGTTGCACCCAAACTTTCCGAATTATATTCCTTATCCACATCTAATGCCACTTCTCTCGTCAGTTCTATTAACACGGGTTGCCTAGGGACCCTTGCACCCCCATCTATTTCTACACAAGCAGCAGACACAATAGCATTATGTCCACTCAACATTTTTAACTACATAGTGACATGAGAAACTTTTACCAAAATTTGGAAAGAAGCGTCCATACTAAGCATGGGCGAATTTTGCGGATCTCGCGTTCGCGAATTTTGCGGATTTGCGGATTCGCAATCCGCAAAATCCGCGAATTCCCGCGAATTTTTTTTTTTTGTGTTCGCCCGTGTTTCTGCCAGTTCGCGAGGGTTTTTACAATTTCGCAATTTGCGAACTTACCTGTCGGGTCGCAAGTTTTGCGAACTTGTTGTTTCTACGTGTCCAGCCTGTTTGGGACACTCTTCTTCATCACTGCCACTCTCTGTCACCACTGCCACTCTCTGACTACTCATGCCACCCTCTGGCCCACCCATGCCACCCTCTGTTTCATCACCACACCCTCTGGTTGTCCAGTGTACATTATTTTCGGCAAAGCAAAGCACACCTTCCCTGCCTCAAGTGACCTGAATTAATTTGGGGCTGATTAATGTGTCACAGAATATTTTTTTAGCTGGCACCTGCTTCCTTAGTGCGCCCTGATTAGTGATCTTTTGCACTTGCTAAGTGCTTTCATTGTTGCAAAATTAGTTACAACACCTGCCCTGCCCCAACTGACAATAATGAATTAGGGGCTGATTAATGGATTTTAACTTCCAGCCTGGCTCCTGCTTGTCTCCCTTAGCTGTAATTCAGGACCTTTGTGGCATATGTGTAACTATTCTGAGGTTCAGAGCAGGGTCACATAATAGTTTCAACTGGCAACTGAACTCTGGAGGGGCCCCTCAGGAAGCACTACAGGAAATGGCTACTAATGATGAGCCTGAACTTTTGAACCTGGTAAGTAGTTACTTTCAGTTTTGCTAAGAGCGTATTTCTGCAATTTTGCACTTATTCGCGGGGCGCGAACTCACGCGAACAGTGCGAGCACTGCGAGCAAAATCCGCTGCTCGCGGATTTGCGGATTTTGCGGGAGATTCGCGAATCTCGCGGATTGCGAATTTACCGAAAATGCACAAAATCCGCGAGCGGAACGGATTTTCCGCCCATGCTTAGTCCATACTGACCTTATTGAAAAAACGAATTTGAATGATAACGACCCTAACAGTTATCAGCCAATCTCTCGTCTACCTTTTCCATCAAAAATTATAGAAAAGGGCTTGAATCTTCTAATAAGCCAATTCTCGGTTGACCACCTCTACTTGACACTACCCAAGTTGGATTTAGAAACTGATACAGTACTGAAACCGCTTCGAACAAAGGAAGAAATCAGATCCGTAGTCGATGGTGGCGGAAACAGTGCTCTAGTACTCCTTGATCTTTTGGCAGTCTTTGACATGGTTGACTGTGAGAAGTTGGCCTGATATATGATGTTCACTAGTTCTAGTGACCACCTTGTATCAGTCCAAACAACCCTTATGGTGATTGCTTGTAAGTCAACCTTATAGACCAGCTATGCTAGTGGTAGCGTGGACAAAGCAGTCTTTGGCTAAACTCTTTCGACATGTGAAGCCAGATGTATTACCATATGTAACCCCCTTGAACACCAAGTGAAAGGACACCACACAGGATATATATTCAAAATATATATGTATTTATTACTACAAATAGTCCCCTGAACTCTTTATGAGCACATAAGCAAACATGTGAAAACAATTCAATTGATAAGTATACAAAAGTAGCACAATTATGGATTGGCCCGGGTGGCCCCTAAAACCATATACTAAAGAAGTGGTATAAGTACCATGAGTCGAAAGGAGGTAAGGCCTAGGGCCTTGGGAATCGCTGGGGCTACGCTGGACTAACACAGGTTAGGAGCTAGGAGGCCCACGGGATCTGGTTTGCAGTGCGCAAAGTTAGAAGCAGTTCACATTGGGATCAATGGATGCGTAAAAGTTAAAAAGGTGAAGGTAGGAAGTCTTCCGGTCAGTCTAGGACTTAACCCTTTGGAATCTGGACACTAGGAGTGTTAAACTACTCGGGGGCACCAGAGTGCCAGCGTTACCTCACCCACAGGAAGCGGGTGCAGTGGTGCCAAAGTGTGTCGGGATTCTGCAGGAGTCCGGATGGAGTCTTGGAGTGTTGATGCTGCAGGCGACCTGATGTGAAGAGTTCCGGTGGATCCAAGGGTGGATCTGAAGAGGTGAAGACCTGAAAGCAGAGGGGACAATGTTCACAGTCACTAGCCAGTGACCGGCGTGGAACCAGGAAGGAACCAGGCGTTGTCGGGTGCCAACAGGTGATCTCATGAAGCTTGTCTCTTCAGCAGCATGGACTAGGCGACGATGACGATGACCAGGAGTCACTCATGAGCTGTCCCACGTAGGCTGTAGTTGATGGCGGGTCGGCTTCTTGATCGGAGCAAACAGGCCTTGGCTAATGCAAGCCACGCAGGAAGCAGAGAATGCTTCTCACTCTGACCAGCAAGGTCAGAGGGGTTGCTGCTTTTGGGAGCAGCAAGGGCCAGTCTGGAGCAACCAGACCAGCAGTTGAAAGTTGTCGTTTGGTCGCCAAAATGGCCACTAGCCAACAGACTAGTAACCGGATAGGCGCGTTGAGTGCAACAAAGCAGAAGGGCCCCACGCAGATCTCGTGAGAGTTGGAGGGCTGATCCTTGGTGCAAATGTAGCTCGGTGGTGGGGCTTCTCAAGTCCCACATCTCAGGTCGCCTCCACTCGTCTCAGCTTAGCAGGGACTGTGGATTGGGCTGTTAGATGTCTGGGAGTCTGGTTCTTGTCAGGCTCTGGGCTAGGGCTCCGGCAGGAAGCGGCAGAAAAGCAGTCGTTGATTGCTGGATGGTGCCTGTGTTCACAGGGTGGCCACTCCTTGGCCACAAGGGAGATTCTTCAGTCTTCTGAGCAGCAGAACGTCGAAGGTCCAGAGTTTCTTCTTCTTGTAGTCGAATTTCAGGGTAATCTGCCGTCTTGGGACTCAGCTCCTACTTTTAAACCAATTCTAGGGGCCGGACTACCTACTAGGTCCCTCCTATGGGTGGGACCAGGAATGGGGTGGTTACACCCCCTTTCCTTTGTCCAGTTTTGCGCCAGAGCTGGGGCTGGAGTGCCCCAGCACCGGTTTGAACTGGCCTATGCACGGGGACACCTTGTGTGCCCCGGGCATGTCTGATTCTTTTCAGCCCTACCTAACCAGATACACAAAATCCTGTCTGGGGTGGTGCTAGCACCTCCCAAGGCAGGAAACCCTTTGTCCAAGCCTCCCTCGCTGGAAGGACTCCCAGCAGCAGGAGGTCAGACATGTGTCTGTGGTGGCAGCATCCATTTTGTGATGCTGAGGCTCTGTTTAAATTTAACCAGGGTTCAGGTTCTGTACATGTCCTGTCCCTCTAGAAGGGTGGAATGCTATCCCCGTCGCCAGGATTGGCGAGGGGGTAGTATTCCAATTCGTATGACACCTTACTCAACATGTTTTGATAATGTCAAACCAGAGTTAGCATTTAACCGCGAGGTTCATAATGCACTTAAGAGTATATGGTATGACGCTATCAGGAAACAGCTAAAGGACATGGTTCTGAAAACTGCAAACAGGCTCAGCTCATGCTAGAGCACCATCTCATACATAGCCAAGCACTGTGCCTCCAGGATTGATAAGGCCTGCCATAGGAGTGACGTATAGGTTACTGTGTGTCCTTGTATGTGTTAGATATAGAGATACTATACCTAAAGCAAAGGGTGATTACACCACCGTGCCCCAGCTGACTGATCAGCCAGTTGTGTCAAATAGTAAGACCAGGCCAGGGGTGGCACAATACGTGCTGCAGCCCCTGGTAGGCCTTGGATGTACCTATGCCCTGGGTACCTAGAGTACACTGTACAGGGGATCACAAGGTGATCCATGTTCCAATTGGTATGTACCTAGAGTACATGGAGTCCATTTTAACAGAGAGAGCAGAGGGCCTGGGGTCCTGAATAGCAGGGTCCCAGGTCAACTAAGTCGAAAACCAGATAAACACTAGGCAAAAAGTTGGGGTAACCATAGTCAGATATCCACCTTCCTACATTGACCATAAGGTTTGATCGAGCATCTCCGGGCTGTTGGGACCAAGG